>NW_024104363.1:1739394-1969471 GCF_003945595.2 Pipra filicauda | reverse complement strand
GATGCCTAAAATTAATATTCATAATTCCCTTCACTTAACTGAACTATATGAATTTGAGGAAAATTGCTGCTTAATCAGAATGAATGCCAAGTACTATTTATAGGAAAGATTTATCAAATGGACAAATACAGACTACAAAAAGTGGTAAGGATTCTAGAGAAGGTTAATGATTCACAAGACTGAACTCAAGCCAATTGCTGTTGCAACATCATCCCCTCCAATACTATTAGGGTGTAAAGAGAGGCAAAGTTATACATTCCTTCCAAATGAAATTCAAGGGGCTTTTGATGTTCCTGGTGTCTGACCTTATAATTGAGAAGACATGTTAAACACCCCTTTTCACAGTCTCTACAGGTATTTGAATTTTTTGTGATGTTTAATAAATGTATTTTTGAGCACGGGATATTAAAAAACCCATGAAAAACAGAGTGGGGGTTTCAGCAGTTTTTTAGTAATTTCTTACTGTGTTGAAGAAAAAACACAGGAGTTGATATTGCTTTAGAAAAAAAAAAAAAGGCAATTAACTTCCTTGTTCTAATTATTCCTTTCCTTGCAAGTTGTGGAAGGTCTGTCTGTCAGAATATCAGTGTTTCCTTCAGTTCACCATGTTCTCAGTGCAGACTGGCCACTCCCCTATGGTTTTAGTGACTACAAACTAGTGAAGACAAGAGCTGAGTTTGTCCTTGTGTTACTCTCCAAACCCTTTATCATGTATTATGTGGATCAGCATCCCTAAGCAACATGCTTATGTACATGACCACAACCTTCAGAGACCTGATTTTGGTGGAAATTGACTTGTACATGCTAAATATTTTTCAGTCCATGAGTGCTTAAGTAAAAAATCCTCTTTTGTTAGTTCTAATCTACTACTCTTGAATAGTATGCAACATGGAAAATAAAAATATGCAGGCAAAGGCAACTCATTGAATAAAACTGTTTAGCATTTTGGCACAGGCATATTCAGAGATCATAATCTTACAGACAATTCATGAATTGTACAGACAGGTTTTATAATAACCAGCTATCTGTTAATTAGGAAGAATTAGAGTCTTTGAACTGTGGACAGATGCATGCAATTAGAAACAAGACCACATTATTTTTAATAAAGGAATGCAAATCTACAGCAAAGGAACAGGTGCATAAATGTCATGGACCATTAAAACTTATCACAGGTGCATTATGAAGCATGCAGAGAAGCAGGTCAAGTTCATTCACCAAAGATTGCAATAGGTTTGTTTTATATAGTATGGAATATGGCAATATTTTTTAAAATAGCTTTGCCTCAAGTAAGATTTTGCTTCTGGATGTGCATGAATTTTTTTCCTTAATACTACTAATATTTCAGTTTGCTGAGCATTTTTTACTCATGCTGTGTTCTACATTAACATATGCTATCTACATAGCTTTAGGCTATGAGATATCAGTTAATATCTAACCAACAGGTCTTATCTTTAGAGATGTATCTGTGAACCTAGCTATAGCTTCCTATATGGTAACTGACTGTTAGACATAATTGTTCCAGCTCTTTTGGATGTTTGTGGATGGTTTCTCAGCAGCTCAGTTTGGTTTGTGGAGTAGGATGGGAAATGTCAGCTCCTTGTTTGGCAGTGACTGAGAAGACGGAGTGAAAGACACAAATCTCTTGTATGGCCTAAACAAGAGCCAGCAGATACAGCTGAAGTTTCATTAGCTGTAATAGCAAACATACGTGTTCTTCCTGCTCTTTGAGTATGCATATAGAAATAAAGTGTTACAGTAGCAGCACTTGCTAAGTACAATTTGAATTTTTTTTAAATGTGAAGTTAGGAATCCTAGCCATTAGCATTTTGAGTGCTTCTTCTGCAGAATAACTTGGCCTGATTCCTTCTTGCTTCAAATTGGCCTAATTTCATAGGCAATGAAGAGCTGGATTAATATGAGCAGCAATGAAGATCAGTTGCAGACGTCCAGCAGTACATAAGTCTGGAGAGGAAATACCCTGTGTAAATATCCTTAACATAATTAGAGAATCTGCATTTTTTAAAAACTAGTTCTGGCCCACAGAAAGTTCATTTTTGTATTTGCAATTACTGCATAATGACTATCATTATTGCATTTTTTGATGTAAGATAGATATTGATGATCGATGTAAGCAGCCAATGAGCTTGAATCTGCTCTGGCACGTCTGCATCTCCTCTAGAGGCTTATTTTTTAAAGATACACTCACAGAAAGAGGAAATAGTTGCTTTCATGAAAAAAAGAACAAATAATGAAGAAGGTCAAGCTGAAGGATTACAAGTTTTTGGATCTCTAACACTACGATTTGAAATGCAGTCTTGCTTAAGGAGTTTTAAAGTAGGTTTAAAAGGGGACAGGAACATAGCCAGGCTTGATAGATATAAGGTATTCGAAGGGGAGAACTATAGCAACCACCCAAGTAGCAAAAGGAGGCTTAAGAGGGGATACCTCCAATGAGTACAAGCACCCAAAAATGTAAACATGAGACAGGACCATTAGGGTGTCCCTTTGCACCCCTACTGTAATATTGACACAATCAAATACTTCTATAAAGTGCATGTACACCAAGGCACTCAGTACGAGGAACAAAGAGGAGGAACTAGAGATCTGTGTGCAGTCACAGGGCTTTTGATCTCACTGCAATTCCGGAGATGTTGTTGGACAGCTCACATGACTGGAAAGTTGTCATGAAGGGCTACAAACTGTTTAGGAAAGACAGACAGGGCAAGTGCAGTGATGGAGTTGCCCTCTGTCTGATGCAACACTTGGAATATATTGAACTGTGTCCTGGTGTGAATGACAAGTGAGTCAAGAGCTTATGGCTTAGGACAAAAGAGCAGATTAATAAGTTTTGGGTGTTTGCTACAGGCTGCCTGATCAGGAGGAGCAAGTGAATGAGGCCTTTGGCAGATAGCTCGAAGCAGCTTCAAAGTCACAGGCACTAGTTCTTATGGGAGACTTTACCCTGACTTGGTCTAACCTGGGCATGGATGTCAAGAACAACAAGAAAAACTTCTTAAAATACATAAATAACAAAAAGAAAACAAAGCAGAACATGGGCCTGTTACTAAATGGAGGGGGGACCGTGGTAAAAGAGGACACAGAGAAGGCAAAGTTACTGAACTCCTTCTTTGCATCAGTGTTCACTGACAACACCAGCCCTCAGGAGTTTCTGAGCCAGCAGACCAGAGTAAAGGAATATTGAAAGTACATTAGGAAGAGCATTGCCAGAGGGTTGAGCATTGTTCCTGCCCCTCTACTCAGTCCTGGAGGCCTAAGGCCACATCTGGAGTGATATGTCCAGTTCTGGGCTCCTTGGGACAAGAGAGACACGGAGCTTCTGGAGTGGAGCCAGCGGAAGGCAACAAAGATCATTAACAGATAGGAGCACCTCTCTTATGAGGAAAGGCTGTGGTAGCTGGGCCTGTACCACCCTGAAAAAAAGATGACCAAGAGGCGACCCCATCAATGTGTACAAGTATCTGAAGGGAGGGTGTCAAGAGGATGGAGCCAGGCTGTTCTTGGCGGTGCCAAGCAATAGGACAAGAGACAACAGGGCAGAAACTCTGTATAGGAAGTTCCACCTGAAGATGAGAAAGAACTTTTCCTGTGTGGGTGACCGAGCACTGGAAGAGATTGGCCAGAGAGGTTGTGGAGTCCCCCTCACTGGACATATTCAAGAACCATCTGGACACAATTCTGTGCAATGTGCTCTAGTATGACCCTTCTTGAGCAGGGAAGTTGAACCAGATGACCCACTGTGGTCCCTTCCACCCTGACCCATTCTGTGATTCTATGAGCAACAGAGTACACGCTGTGGAAATTCTTTCTGTATTAATTGACATATGAAATTAACACTATTTTAGTTTATTTCTTTACATGATGTCTAGCTATAGTGATTGCATAGCCCTAAAGTTAAGGAGTGAGCATATAAATATACTCTGTTTCACTCAAAAGAAAAACACATTTTTATGCTGACAAAATATTAGATTAATGACAAAGTAAAACTGAATATTTTTAGTCAGAAATATTCAGCTGAAAACTTTCTTTAACAAGAGGTATTTGTCCTGTCAAAGACATTAGCTCCCTTCTTGGCTCTTGATGCAAGTTCCTTCCCTGAGATGCTCTGCACTGTGGCTGTGGTGGTTCACTCTTGAGGTGTGCTCATCTTAATTGAACAATTTTTCCCCAAGAAACTCAAGTGTGCTTCTGAGGATTGTTTATTCCAAGGATCACTCCCACTACTCAGCATGGAAAAGCCCCATGGCCATATTGTTGTGAGCTTTATGCTCTGAAACACCTACGAGCACATTCATTGCCAGTTTTAGGTCAGGCAGCTTGTGCCTTCAGTGTGGCATTATAAAAAAATTATTTGGTAGATTTTGGCACAGATTGAGGTAGGAATTCAGGCCTTTGATATGTATCTGGGAGCTGGAATAGCAGGAGTTTTGTGAAGCATCACAGTCAGACAGCTGGAAATTATTGTACCCTGGTTGAAACTTACTTAATTTTTTGGTTACTATTTTAAATTATGTATTGAGTGGGTTTTTGTTTTTAAGTTTCTTTTGTTTGTTTGTTTGTTTTCTGTGGTTTTTTTTATGGAAGCAGATAATTTTTATGATGTTTTGTGGAAAAAAAATCATCCTGGTTTATAGCTATAAGTGTTTAATAGAAAATTCAGGAAAATGTAATTTTCTGAGTATATTTTTTATGTTAACAGTGTTTATGGCTCCACAAATGTGCCCTATAATCTTGAGTGCTTTTTTGTCTGACATAACTTGAATTCTCTATTCCATTGCTCCAATTAAATTTAGCTCTCAGGGACCATGATCATTGAGTTTGGTGGCCACTAGTTGCATTAACATAGCATTCTAGACCATTCAAAATCCTAGTAATACTGATGGTTTTAGAGAAGGCTGCAAACATCAAATCTAGCCCCTACAGAATATGAGGAGAATGGAGCCCAACACTGGAATGATGCATTCTGTTGCCTTTATTGGGCAGAGGTACTGCTGTTCTGAACTGCTGGTAGTGTTTTATATTATATATATATATATATTTATTTATTTAAAGGGCAGTAGCTTCATACTTTAAATGTTGAGAGTTGTAGACCTAAAGCCCTGATCATAGGTGTCAGTATGTCAGTGATATTTATTCCAACAAAAGAGAATAGTAAAGATTTATTTTTCATGATCGTGGCTAACTAGCTATTCAGAAACCTGGGGCTGTGAGCTGTGGACACAAAGGCTGCAGTCTGTCTTAGTGACTGGAGATTGGACACCCTCACTATAGTGATGTGAAATTCCTTGAAGTGCCGCTCTCTCCTCAGCAGCATCACATCAGACATGGCAAGAGAAGTCTGCCTCATCCAGTTATTCCTCATCCATATTCAGGCACTGAGAGCACTGTATTGTCCTTTGCTGAAAAATCAATACTGTGAATACTGTGTGCGCTGAGCCTATTTGATCTCTATGGTTGTCATGGCTACACTTCAAGGTATTGATTCATCCATAGGGATCTCAGGGTTGGATGGTCCCTTTATTGAGGCAGAAATCTTTTGTCCTGTGAAATCTAAGCACATTCTACAATGAACCCAGTTTCACACATACTTAGACCACCAAAAGTGGTTTACTTTTGAGGTTTTTTTCTTTATCTTCTAGGGGTGATGGTGGAAGCAGCAATTTCTCAAATATTTTCTGCAAATTCCAGCAGATTCTATTACCAAATATATTGCAGACATGATAAAATGTACAGTGAAAATTATATGATAAAATGAGACACTCAAAATACTGCTCATTTACTTCACTGAACACGGTGAATCATGCAGACTGGGTGCATTCTCAGTACCTGTTCCCTGGATCCTTTTGTTCATGTATTGGATCTATTATGGTCAACTTAAAATAAATCAGTTAAAAAGATTCTGTTTGGAAAGGATTATAATCGGCGTTAGAGCTCTGTATTAGAAACTGCTATTTCAAACAATTTCATACTGTTTATTCAGTATTTCATACTGTTTATTCAGTTTACTTTTTTTGTAGATGCATGCATAAGTACATAAGCATATTTATAAAACAACAGGTCCCAAATTACCTATGCTGTGTATAACCCTAACTTGACCCAATAATAATGTCACTCTTTATAGGTACCTTTTTGTTTGTATTCACCATAGTAACTGATCCATCTGTGATTTGTACTGGATTTGATCCCCTGCAACAAGTGTAACAATATAGATAGCAGTGGATTAGCCAATTTTACTGACAGAGAACTGATTAAAGTAATTGGTATGGTAACACAACGTGAGTGTGTCTTAAAACCAAAATACAAGTATTTGAGGTCCAAAGCTCTATCAAGTAATTTAACCTCCCATGGTCTTAGATAAATTATATTTTGTACATTAACATTTCTGAAAGCAAACTGATAGTGGGAAAAAAGGTGAACCTTTGTGGAAAATACAAAAAACATATGGAAGGAATATAACCAAACTGTATTTTATATTTATAATCCAGTGTTGAATTCTATGAATATGCAGTGTTGCCTTGTGTTACACTTATATTGGGTCTGGCTGAGATGGAGTTATTTCCCCATAGCAGCCCTTGCAGTGCTGTTCTTTGCATTGGTAGCTAGAAAGGTGCTGATAACATAGTGGTGTTTTGGTTACTACTTGAGCACAGTATCAGCACTGTAACATTCCTTCCCCAATCGAGGGTGGGATCCTGGGAGAGGACACAACCAAGCCATCTGACCCAAACTAACCAAAGGGTTGGTTTGATGCCATATGATGCCAGCTCAGATATAAAAGCTAAGGAAAGGAGGAGAAAGAGGGTCATTTGGTGTTTACAATGTTTGTCTGCTGAGCAACTAGTACATGTGCTGAGGCCTGGCTTCCTGGGAAGTGACTGGGCATCACTTACTAATGGGAAGTAGAGAATAAACCTTGTTATTTTCCTCTTCACTTGTGTGGATGCAAACTTCCACTTTTGCTTTAGTAAACTGCCTTATCTCGACCTATGGGCCATTTTCCATCTTATTCCCGCTTCTCTGTCCTGCTGGGAAGGGGAGTGATAGAGTGTCTGGGTGAGCACCTGGCATCCAGCCAAGGTCAACCCAACAACAGTGTAGATCTTTCTGCAAAAAGATATGGAGATAAATAATGGAAAAAAAAAATATTGGTCAGCTTATAAATAGAAGATGTGTATTCCTGGTGTGTTGCACATTGAGAATACCGGGCTTCTCTTTCCCAACAAGGATGCAGATACATATTTTGAAAGTGTTGGCTTGGGTTTGGGTGAAAGGGTGTTCGGATAAAGGGAGACATACTGTTTGCATTCACACCATAAAGCTTACCAAACATGAAGCCCACGTCTTGTGCAGAAATAGCTTTCTCAGTTGAATTTGTCTATTCATTCTGCCTGCTGACTGGGTAGAAGTCTACGAAAAATCCTGAAGAATAAAGGAACAAGAAGGTTCCCTCAGCCTGCTGCTCCCTCTCTGATCTCAGCTGAGCTTCTCTGAGGGACTGTTGCTGTTTTATTTGACTTTGACCTCCAGCTGGATCCCTCTCAAATGTGTGTCTTTCCATCAGCAAGGCTGGTAATGCTGAAATTTATGGATTTTTTTTCTTCAGAGTGAGGTACTGAGGCCTCCTTGTAATTTCAGTCTATAGGGATTTCTGGTGTTAATAGTAGTAAACTTACACAGTTCGTGTCACCTCTGTTCAGAAGCAAGAAAAATGCCTTCATGGGAAATCTACCAGGTTTCCTAAACTTCAAGCAATTCCAAAGAATTTTGGATTGCATTTATATGTTTATTCCCTCCTGTTTCCTATTACATATGTTAGTTTTCCATCTGTGTTTTCATTCTTTGAAATGATTGGTGGTGTATAAATATTGGAGATGACTCTATACATGGAGAAAGTACTCTGAAAGACCTCTTTTTCTTTGGTGATCTTCTACGGATATACATGTTGGGTTAATGAGTGCTGAAATTAGGTTTTTTGTTAGATCTTAAGAAAATGTTTCTGGAGAGCAAATGTTCTGTTTCTGATATCAAGAGCAGGTTAACCTCTCTTTTTATGTGCAATTGACTTTCTTATTCCCTTCATAGTTTTCTGTACTTTTTAGTTTATTTAGTAATAGGGTGGATGCTATTTAATGTCTTCAGTTTTGAGCTCCCTTATTTTCAAATTTCAGTCATTTTCCGTGGGACATCTTCAGTGAGAAGAATATCCTCAGTGAATATCCTCAGCAAATGCCATACTTAAGAAGAAAGTATTTGTTATTGCCAGAGCTGCCTTCCTGATAGAAGACAGACAGCTTTCTGCAATTATTCTCATCCTGAGTTGTACTCTAAAACTGAATGTTAAGATCTTGGTTAACTCATATGAAAGGCGCAATGGCCATTTTAAGCTGAAGTCCAGAGCACAGACTCTGGCAAAATACAATATTCCCTTATTCCTGAATATCTCCCTTTAAATAAACTGTTGAAGAATCCGAAAGCGGAGAGATGCAGGACCCTGAAGTTACTAGCAATATGTTAGTCTCTGGTCTTCTGAGATCATCTTGCCTATCCTATGACCAGAACTAGTCAGAAGCATCTGGGTCTTTAGGTGGTGTGTATTGGCTTGGATGCAGTGCTGTGCCAATGTGTGACTGCAAATGTGGCTTGTATTGAACAATCTAGAAAATGGAAAGAATGAGCTTCAATATACTTCTCAGCCATGTATACACACCTTAAGTGTATTCATATGAAGTAACCATATCTGTGAAATCTTACTCCTAGATAGAGACAGATGTCTGTGGAGTCAAGAATTCATCTTCATTTTATAAAGAAAGGATCAGGATCAAGCTATAAAGTGTTGTTTTGGAAATAATATTTTACTATTAACAGTGCCCTCCTTTAGCTATGGGCACATATTTCCATCCATTGTTTTAAGGTATGTAGAAATGCAATAAATAATTTTTTTTTTTTTTAAGAATAGGCTTGACTGGTACTTTCCTGCAATAATATCCAGTAAATAGTCCTAAAATATGACTTCATCAAGAGGTGGAAAGTAGCATCAGAAAATGGTTTCAAACTAGTGAAAGTAGAAAAAATATGTGATATGTGTATTGGGTGGCTTCACTCTGGTTACCTGCGATCAGTTTAAGACAAAAAAGCACGTTTTCCGCTTTAACGTATCCACACTTATGGAACTCTGTCAGCAAAGATATTACATATGGTAAAAAACACCTATGGAAAAACAAACTCTAAGAGAAACATGCAGAAAATGCCCTCCAGCTATTAGCTCCAATCTGCTTTTTTTTTTTTTTTGATTTAATAGTTTAGGAAAGGGGAAATTGGTCATGACTTACTGTCCTGAAGCAGTGACTAACTGAAATAATATTTTCACTGATGTGAGGTTAAAAAGGGTATAAATTCTGCTGAATCAAGAACATAAATTATTGGGCTTTGTATTGATGCACTCAGAATCACACTTAAAATGTTTCTTTTCAAAATGTGTGGTTGGAATGGGGTGTCATGGTGGTGATAAACTTTGAGAATAAGGCACAGGTGATGCCCTATGACAAAAAAAGCAGGGCCCTTGAACTAAGGGGAGATGAGTAGGAGATGAGGTAGCACTAGTGCCTGTGCCTCTGTGGATAACTTCACCCCAAATCTGTATCTCTGCTTCTGTACTGCAAAATGTAACAGTGATAGTTAAGATCTACGTAAAATCACGGTGGAGTTACTGTGTCTTCTCTTCAAGAGCAAACTTGGACAGGAAAAGCCCACTCCAGCATTTTTCTTTTATTATTTGAAAACCGTACTATAAAGAGAAAGGAAAATAGTTATACTTCATAGAGTTATAATACTCTATCTCTGATTATTGCAGATAGTCTTCTAGAAATATTTCTAGGTGTTCAGAAAAACCTGTAGTTCATATCTTTGTAGCAGCCTGGGATTAATCATTCATTCATGAACTGTTCAAGGTCAGAATTTCAGCAGTAATCTGTTTAGTAGATTTTCCTGTAGCTGATGCATTTTTAAACCCTATGGAAAGAAACTGTTGCAACCATCCAGTGGCCATTTCTACATAACTGCTACAGTCTGCAATTTATCTGGAGAATAGTTTAACTGCATGTTCTTTCTTGGTTTATATTTATTTCAAAGGCATTGGTACCTCTAAACATGTGTGTGCACGTATATGCACACTCCCCACAGTCCACAGTGGTTTATAAAGTCAGAAAAGATATACCATAGGTGTGAGGTAATTCAGTTTTTGTGAGGATAGGAGAATAATCTGCTCCACTGAGAGGAAAATATAACCTAAATCCTGTTATTGAAGGACTAGATATATCTTTTTAGCCTTTTTTTTCCTCAAGGATAATTCACGATACACTAAAAACTCACAGTGCTTGAGCCTGTTTAGGGGAAGTCATACCAAACGGACAGTGAATATCCTCAGCAAATGTCATACTCAAGAATAAAGACTATAAGTGAAGACTTCCCATCACCTCTTACCTATGGTATAAAAGGTATAATTTTTTATCTAATCTCTCTATGATATATTAGAAAGAAAGTGGATTCTAAAACAGTTATATTTGAACCAATTTAAAGCAGACCAATATAAATTAGTCTGATACGTGATGACAAAATCTGCTGTCTCCTCATCAGACCTACCAAAACTTGCATTCTTTCTAACTGTTAAAATTCTTTCTAACAGCAGCGGGCTTTGAAAAAAAGAGAAATGGCTGTGAGGAACTCCTGCAGCTTAGCTCTTCAGTTTTCTTAACTGCAAAGAGAGATCTTAGAGTACAGTTCAAATAATTTACTACTCAAATATTTCTTTCGCAATAAACATTTGATTATGAGGAGCTAAGTAAGAAAGCATCTGTTAAATTGTTTTAAATAACTATATCAATCAAAATAGCTTCTTGAGTTGTTAATGTTTCATTTTGAAGTTTTCAGCATTTGCATCTGCTGAATGATTTATATCCCTGATATTAGCTTAATATTATGGGGGAAAACACAGTTCAACCTCTGGCGGGCTGGCATGAGATGTGAAACTGTTCCAGGTTGAATTTTCCTTTTTAAATTTTTCATGAAATTCTCTCAGCAGGGCCACTGTTCATCTCTGAAAGGATTTTGAACCTAATAACTGTAACTGCTTCAGTCCAACCATCAGAAAAAAAACAAAGGGGAAAAAACCCCTCCACTGAAAAACATACATTTCATCAAAACTCTCTTCCTGCTCTTACTGCAACATAATAACACTGAATAATTTTAGGGGCCATCAATTGTAGAATTATCATTTTTCACCAAAGCAACATTATATTAAATGCTTAATTATTCATTACTAATGCTTGTCATGGTGAAAGATTGGTCCCAGCAATTTTTAAAGCAGTAGGCCTGGCTTTTCTTCCTTGAAGGTTAATGACTGAGCCCTTGGTTTCATTACCTTCACTAAATGTAGCACACCTCATATGTCACAGCTTAGATTTTTGCTCGCTCTCCTCTCTGCCTTAGTGACTAAATAGTTGCAATGCTAAAGATTTGGTAGGGTCTGTTGCACGGCTTTGTTTTGGTGTTTGCGTTGGGATAAATGATTCACTCTGGCAGTAAGGATGGGTGGCAGCAAGAATGAGGTTGGGGGCTTTATAAGATACAGTCATTCTTGGCTAGGCTGAATCATTCCTGTGGGGCCATTTGTAAAATGGCAGCACTTAGCTTTAAATGGAACAAGACGCACTGAGATTATGAGCAAATTATGCAACTTGCAGAAAGCTATTTACTCATTTGAAATTATATGCATGAAATATTGATAGTGCATTAGTTACATGATGGCAATAAAAGTGAACTACATTCAGTCTTGCTAGGTACAAGACCACAAGATTACAGCCTTAAGCTTTTTCTTTGTAAACTTCTGAAAGTTTAAGGTTTGTATTTTACAGGCCAATTTCAATATAAACTGTAAATAGAGAGTGAAGGTTGTTTGGAATTTTTCAGAACCTTAACAACATCTAAAATCCCATGGAACAGAGAAGTCATTCATTTCACTGACATGGAGAAAGGTTGTATTTTTGCTATGGCTAGAAGAAATTCCTCCACATGATTTTTTTTTCATAGTGCTATCCTTATGCACCCTTACAAGTAAGGAGTTATGAAAAAAGGATTGGGCTCACTGTATTTTGTACACTTTTTCTTTTTAAGCTCTTCTCCACCTCTTTTAAAGGAACAAGGTAAGCCTGAGTAACTACACTGATTAGAACAGTTAAATAATAAGGAATTAAAACAGCCACTGGAATTTCAGGAATGATAAAGCAGACCTAATGCCATTATTTCTATTGACTTTACCGTCACTACTAGAGACATTTGCATGCTAACCCATAGGCTAGAAAGCTGTTTGTTGGATTTCTGAACCTACCAGAGCTTCCTGTCAACATTTTTTTCCCCCTCACTGTGCCCACTCCACTAAAGCTGAATGAGTGGCATCTTGTGCATGATGCTAATTACTGAACTTGATTCCTATAAATAAAGCCATCACTGTATAAATAATAAATTTTGAACCTATCTATACATGTGCTAGTGTTCTATAAATATAAATGTGGTAATTTTCAGCAAAGCTATCCAGTGCACTTTAAAGGAGATAAATAATTAATATGAATTCCATTTAGTTATTAAAGAGGCACTGTCAAGATAAAAATCATTGGAGTTTTTAACAAAATTCCCTGATTGCTGGTACTCAGATTGATAAATGAAACCAGAATTATTTGAAATATCTAGTTTAGGCCTCACCTTTGCTACCATTATTAATATCCACCCTTTATATACAATGATGGAAAAAGAATATTTGGCCAGAGAACAGATGGAGGCCCAGAATTTTTATTTTTGTGCTGTCTGTATGCTTTTCATTCAATCTGGAAATGAAAGTAACTGTCTGTTTTCCTAGTTTCTAAATTTCATTTGTGATTAGGGGGCAGGATTATCTTTCCCTTGCTTGCCCCGTTCTCTCATCCTAAAAAATATGCTAGAAATTTAAAGTGTTGTAAAGGAATGAAATTATACTTTTAATTAAGGAGTAATACATGTTACAATTCTAAGATTAGGGACCAGAATACTGTGGCAGCCTTCTTTTCAGGAATATCTTTTTCTGTAGTCTACCAAAAACTGGTGAACAGTCCAGTAGTTCTTGCATTTTGTAGCTAATATGCAGTTTCACGAAGCCGAAGAGGAAGTGTGTGTAACAGAAATGCAGATTATGAATCTAGACCCGGCTAGACCTGGCTGCTTTACAACATGTAACATGATACCACTGTCAGGCTGCTCTTACCTCAAACCATTTCTCTCTTAACCAGGTAATTTCTGGACTTGTAATATTCAGACACATTTTGAATTTGTTATTGTATTTTTAAAAACATCCTATCCTCTTACTAGTGTTTGGTTCTAATCTAATAGAGCATTGACACAGATGATATACTGAAGGCCTTTTACAGTAGTAACGTTTAGGATTCTAAAGTATAACTACTTTTATTTCATTTTGTTTTTAACTTACTACAAAATATCCCTGTTAGTTTCAGCTAGTCTGGGAAAGCAAAAGCATTAGAAAATGTTCTTTTGAGAAGTTTACAGAAGAAAACAGAAAACACATTAAAAAGACACCTGCTAAGTCCACAATTAATAAAAATATTTGGAAGATAAATTAAAAAAAGACGAGGAGAAAATGAATTATTACTGGATATCACAGATCGTGCAATTGATTTAATCACTATTGATGATAACATGATTCTTTACCATTCTGATCTTAACTCTTTTGCTGTTTATTCTACAAAGAAATGGTAGGAGAGACAGAGGAGAACAAATGATTCTGCTGAAACAGGATTCAGAATGTGTTGTTGGCCCAGCCATTGTTTCCCGATGAAGGTTGCCCACAACTGTTTCCTTTACTTATTCTTTTTGGGGAACATTCATACTTGCATATTTGTTATTCACATTGTGACAACTAAGCAGAAGCAAAATACAAAGGAAACCTTAGTCTCCTGTAGATGTGTGGGTAAAATCCCAAACCTCCTTCCTCATGGTATACAAACATATTTTCTTCTAAACACTTGGAAATAAGAAATTGGACAAAATGTATAGGGTCTTTTTTGAGCTTTTGAATTAAGCATAAACTGTGCCCTTTCAGTGTGGCATGTTTTCTCAGTCTGTGAAGGTTAGGTCACATCACAAAAAAGTCAATAATCTGCCAGCAGCATTACCTGCTGGCCTTTTTAGCTGTTTAGCTCAAACACACATGAAGTACTAGTGGATTCCAAGGTTAGCCTGCACCTCTAAGAGCCCCTGGGTTTAGGGGTTATCCATGAGTAATTTCAAGATTGTTGGAAATAGGAGGTAAGGACACCACTATACAGCTTATATTCAGAAAGCTTTCTGATGCTCCTAATAATAAATGTTAGCTGCTGTACAGGCTGCTAGGTTGTTCCCACTGTACTCTCTTGGGAAATTTGAGTGCAGGCTGAAAGAGCAAGTTCCAGTCCCAGGAGAGTATTGTTGTATTAGCAGAAATGCTCAGCTGGAGTAATGTCATGGTGCAACAACACTGCTGTCGCTGTGCACTGCAGCTGCTTGCCATGTTTCTGCGTGGCACTGTGCTACACTGCATTATGTAGCAGAAGTGGGCCCTGAAGGAGATAAGGGGGGATCTGTTCATTCAGGAGAGGTGAACTCGAGTCAAATAGTACAGTATAACTGTTTAGGTTAGGAACTCAGAATATTAAGTGAATATTCATCTGCTACAATACCATCCATTGCTGATAAATAACTGGTAGTATACATGAAGAAATACAAGTGTGAATATCTCTGGTGCTATTCCAGGAATAATATTTTTGCTCATAAATTCTTCCCCAGAAACCTGATTTGGCCTACTGTCCTTTTAGATAAAAGTGAATATTATATTTAATAGTAACATCCAGGCTTTCAAAATATGCTCTGAATGTTTAATTATTTTGCATGTAGAACATAATTAGCCATTTGTTTCCTAAACTATTTTGATTAGAGGTTCCAAGTAAATAGGTAAATGGCATCAACACCATCCTGATACAATTATTCTCTCAAAGGAACATTGTATCATCTAAACTAGTTCAGCATTGGCACTGAAAAAACAATCTCATGCTATTGTGCTGAACTCACATTCCTTTTTAAGGGTCTCTCTGCAGATAGTCAGCATACTGCATTGAGTGCTTTGGAGAGTAAGGGAGTTACGTGGATTCTGTTCCTAATGAACATGTCCACCTCCATCTGTCTGTTTGCTTTCATCTTGCCTGAATGAGTAGGCCAAGACTACAAGAAGAATTGGAGCATATTTGCTGACATAGGTTGGAAATGCAGGAGGTAGACTGATCTACACCACAAAAGCAACTAGCTAATATATTGTTATTTCATTCCACTTTTTAGTATTGAAACTCCTGAGGAAAAGGTCTCCTGTATTCACTTTTTCTGGTGGTTCACAGTGTTATCTTTGATGCTTCCTTACAGGAGATATGGCAAAAATTTAAGATGTGACACTGAACTGTCAAATATCAGGGGAACGAAACATTGAGGTATTTGTCAGTTTCCCCCTATTGATGCATCCTTAGCCTGTCTGACACAATCTTCTTCACTGCAGGCAAATCAAGATAGTACAGAAGAGTCAAAAGTGGCCGTAAATGGAAGTGGCATTTCCTCTATTCTTAATTTTCCATAGATGTGCAGTATAAGTTGAAGCAATTCAGAATAATTAAAGCAAGCTAAGTCACCACACGGTGTAAGTTGCCATATCAGCCAATGTAAATCAGTTTAACTTTGTGGCATTTATTTCCTTCAGGACTTAACCCAGAATGTATGAAAAAAAAAGGATACATAGATGTATGTTTACATGAAAGCTTTGTTGTTATCCAAGATAACTTAAAGGGCTTTGATCTGTATTTTGTACAAAATATAAGGAACAAGAGCCAATACACTGTGGGATGTAAATTAGATTTGAGAGAATCCTTCATAAATTTTTAAAATTAAAATTAAATATTTCCTTAGAATTATTTTCCAAATCAAAAAGAATTAATCATTCTTTGGGTTTTTATTCCTTTTGAAACTGACAATTTTTAATGCCAAATGAAGCAAGTAATTTATCTATAATACATATAATATAAGAAAATGTTTGTATAACATAAATTAAAAACATGTAAATGATCTGCCACAAAGAAGGATTTTCATATTTGTGATACTGAGGGTTTAAAGTGTCATTCTTTTCTTGGGCTACTTGTACTAAGTGTTATTGCTGTCGGAGAGCCATGTGCTCTGTAGTTCAAATACCAGATAGAACAAGACACTTTTTCATTTTTTAACACAGTCCAAAGCACCTGTGTCTGCAACTGTGGCTCTACCTCATCTTGTTCAATTCTGTGAACTTTCAGGTGAAATCTGCACTCTGGGCAGGAGATGTGGCTGGAGGCTGGATTCATTCACTGTTTCTGCCAGATGGCTTTTTTAGTACTCATGGTGTACCTTAATTAAGTACCCAGGTATTGAAATACTCCCTGTGCTTCAGGGTATCCTCTTATCTGCCATAGACATTTTTCAGCAATCCCAAAAGCCTCTGTTTATCCCCTTTGTCTCTGATATATGTTCACAGAGCATGGTCGGAAACCTAGAAATGTTTTTTTTGCTAACCATAGGAGAAGATAGGATTTATAGTGATTCTGGACTCAGGGTACGTATCGACTGTCTGCAAGGGAAGAGTGATCATGAGGTACTTCAGTGCTCATACTGCTAATGGCATCTCTTTCCCAGATGCATAGAAGTAGCCTGCAATTCAAGCATGGGAAAAACTCAAAGGCACTAACCCTACTGAAGGAAATATTGGTGTGAGTCATCTATTTCTTGTCTATGTTCAGACAATGCTGATTTTTTGTTGCTACTATGAGAGAATACCAGAAACAAAATTTCCTTTCTGCTCAGACCAGCAGCAGATATTTCTATCAAGGCTGTGACAGGAGACGAGCCCATATGATAGCTTTGAATCACTTAAATCATGCAGGCTTGTGTAATAAAGAAGTTGCAGAGAGGTTTTAGCCTGAGGTCCTACAATTTTGAATAAGAAAGAACAGGCATGAAAGATGGTTAGAAAGAGCATCTTAAAAAAAATTCTTAGAATTTTTAACACAAATCTTGTTTCTATTAAGAGCTCAGTTATTGTATAAAGAACCCCAGAGATTCTAAGGTTTTGTAACAGTGAGTTTAATTCCTTCTCTTATTTATGGAGGAAAGCTCAAAAAAAATCAAGAATGGGCTATCAGATTCACAAAACCACAGATATTTAGTGGGTTTTATTGCTTTTAAATGTCAGAAAATTTACGTATTGTCTTTCAAGTCTATGTCATTGTCTTATTGTAGTCACAATTGTGAAAGTTCGAGAGTAATGATTCTTGGCTCCTCAGGCTGTGATTGTGTGATTGGGCCACAGTCTGAAGTTCTGGCTGGATACTGCCAACCCTAAGCTTCCTGTTTGTGAGTTTTAACTTTTCATGCCCTGCACACTGCTAACCTCATGTCAATCATGGATGCTCTCCTGTTGTTTCCCTTGTCCTGTATTCATAAGTCCCTCACCTCTGTTTCCTTTCCTTTCTTTTCCTGTTTGCCCTCTACTTAGCAAATAAGTATCCAATAATGTTTTAAAAAGGCCAAGTCCCTCTGGTAAACCCTTTTTCTACAAAGATAAAAATCTCAGGATGTATTGCAAGATGGTAATGCAAGTCATGTTTTTGTTCATGCTATTGAAACACTATTCTTTCTCTTTTCTATTTAAACTCCAAGGCTTGAATTCATCTCACCAAATGCAGATGTCTCTAGTGTAAATAATCAGCTCTGAGCTAGTCATCACAGTTTCCCTTTACAAAGAATGCAGAAACAGGCAAATTGTAGACTGTGATTCAAATAATTCTAACATAGACACCTAAAACAGACCAGAAATTATACTTTAAAGATGTCTGTTAATTTCAAATAACCATAAAAGGAGACAAAAATGTTTCTTGTATGGAAATGAACCTCAAAAATTTGATAGAAGTAGCCTACCATTATTGGGCACTCTAATGAGTACCCAACAGCATTCCAGGAGGAGTGAAACTCTCTGCAACAGCCCAGGTATTTTTGTTTAAGTGATAGTAGCCACCTGTGACTTCTATGTGCATCATTACTCCTCTTTTGGTGTACTGACACTTTGGCCACGTTGTTCACTCTTTCCACGCTTGTCTATATCCAGTTGTTACCACAATCCTTATTCTGAAATTAGTTTCTTTCCTTCCCTAGTTGGCTCCAGCTTTTCTGAATGCTTGTCTTGACTTACAGCCTTGATACTTCTGCTATCCTTTTCTGTGGTCTCAAACTGCTCATTATGAAGTGATAAACTCAAATTCCCTTTGAGTAGAAAAGGTTTTAAGTAATAATGTTGCGATATCCTAAGCTTTCCCTGTACCTCTCTATTCAAATAATCATCTCAGAGTAATTGTACTGTCTCTTCTGGAGGTAGTGCTGTGCCCCTGGGAGGAATGCTCTCTTGTCTATATAGGTGGCAAGATAACTTTTGGGGAATCTCAATGGACAGACCAGAGGGTTTAACTGAGGAGAATTTACTTAAAATGGGGTTAGGACATATCTGAGGACTGGTAATTCCAAGCCCATCCATCTCCTGTGAATCGCCTTTTGTTTCTTCCCAGATATACTCCATGCGGTTCCTTTCACCAAGAAATAGTTCTCATGGCATGGTACAAGGGGCAAAGAATGCAAACTGCAGGCACAGAGGAAGAATATTTGATAACTATTAGCATAATCTACACAAGGATCATGTGTCATCTACTTGACATGTCTATTCTGTATGAAGTCAGTGCAGTCTTGCCATAGGTGAATACAACTGTGAGATACATACATGTCTTAGCAGAATTTGGGGCTGTATTTTTAATATTTCCACATGTAATTATAAAAGGGCAATCTGGTTACTGATTGTATTGAAAAAGTACGTTTCAATGCATAGACCAATGATTATGAAAGATAATAGGCTTTGCATGTTAAACAGCTGCCCTGGATTGAAATATACGAACAAACTTAAATGCTAAAAGACTTTAGCTGCTAGTTTTACAGCTTTTAAAATCTTATTCTCCATGACAATCACAATAGTTTGTAATTGTATTTTGTATGTGTGATTTATTTTAATTTTCTACCAACATAATTTGCCTTGGGATAGCCTTGGAAATGAACTGAGTCATATTGGTGAGTTTTTCCTGATGAAAGACTTTAAAATAAATAATCTCTCTAACAGTTTTATGGTGTACCATCTGTACTAAATACATCTCTGAAAAAACACTTCAGGCCAAATGTAAAGGAGGCTTGGGAGATAGAATTCTTAGCAATCTAAGAGCCTGAGAGCCAGCCTGAGAGCTGGGTGGAATTCACGGTGCTGTTAGGCATATAAATACCTTGCTCTGTGAATGTGGAGGAGCTTCCTGGGCAGCAGGATTCTTCAGACAACTGGCAGAGAATGCGGGAGAGAGGGGTCTGTCTGAAACTGAGGTTGCAGTTCAGGCCTGCTGAGCATATCTGTCAAATGGGAATCAGAGTCTACAAATTACTCACTGAAGTCATGCATTTAGGTGTATAAAGATAGATCAGCTTTTGTTTAAAAATAGGACAGGTTGTGGAAATTAGACATATTGAAATGGGGACCAACTTTTTTTCTAGGTGTCACTCAGACTAAGGTGTTCGTGCGCCTCTTATGTGCCACGTAACGTTTGTTCATAATAACTGATAGTACAGGAAAATAATTGTATTGGGTCTGACTGAGCTGGAGTTCATTTCCCCACAGTACCCCTCACAGTGCTGTGCTTTTCACTGGTAGCAAGAAGGACGTTGATAACACCGGTATTTTGGCTACTGCTGAGCACAGCATCAATCAGCACTGTAATATTCCTTCCTCAATTGAGGGCAAGATCCTGGGATCTTTGAGGACCCAAGTAGACCAGCTGACCCAAACTGACCAAGGGGATATTCCATACTTATGATGTCAGCTCAGATATAAAAGCTGAGACAAGGAGCAGGAAGACAGGAATTCACTGTCTTCAATGGCTGCCTCCTGAGAAACCGTCACGTATACTGAAGCCCTGCTTCTCGGCAGTGGCCAACCACGGCTGCTCATGGGAAGCAGAGAATAAACCTTGCTATGTTCCACTTTACTTTTGTGAGCATAAGCTTCCACTTTGCTTTTTGCTTTAAATAAACTGTCTTATCTTCACCCATGAGTTGTTTTTCCACCTTACTCTCTCCCCTGTACGGCTGGGAAGGGGAGTGATAGAGCGGCTGGGTGGGCACCTGGTGTACAGCCAAGATCAACCCACTATAAAAATATAACAAAATCACGTTTGAAATCAGGAAATGCAAAGTTCATGTTAAAAGAGAAAACTGATTTCAGGGTATGACAAAAATGTAGCGTGATAAAGAAACTGATAGTTATTAAAACAGAAAATAGAATGGTTGAAAGCTTTAACAGTAGGGGAGATTCTCCGTGGCAGGAGATTTTAAAATTAAGATTGTAAATTCTCCTGTGAGATATGATCTTTCAACCCTGATTACTGCATCTGTGGTGTCTGAACACTGTGTATTAGAGAAGTGATGGTACATGGGGCAGTTGTAGAGAAGAAGAAGATAATTCTGAGAGACCTAGGAGAGAGAAGCTAGGAAAAAGAGTAAGAAAGAAAGAATGAAAGAAGAATTGGAGAAGGGACATCTATATGTAGTAATAAAACAAAAGGGAAGCATGAACATGGAAGGTAGAAAAAAAATATGAAAGAGCACAGTGAGAGTAAATGTTACTGCCTACTAGCAAGGTGGAGCATAAGGGGCTTTCCGGTTTGATTTGTTTTCTAAAGGAGCTCTAGGAACTCAGTACCTGTAATGGAGGATAGTGGCCCCTGTGCTCCAAGAAGGCTTTGCCATTTTAAGTTTCTACACTGTGTTTAAAGATAAGTTACTATAAAGCATGTAGAACACAGCTATATAATTGATGCATAAATTACTCTTCCTTACCAGCAGAGAAAAAAAAAAAACAAACACGAATTATATAGTAGCACCTGGAGGTTCTGAACATAATAAAAGCTACAGTGTGCTTGATATTGCACAGACAACGAAAAGTAGCCCTTGTCCAAAGGACATTACTGGCCTGTATGTACACTCAATATGAATTCATTTGAGACTACAAATTATACTGATCCATAGAGGGGGTGTTGGCTGTAAAGCCTAATGATGTGATTCCCATCAGAGTGATTGTCCGCGTTGTGTGCAGTATTGATGCTCAGGCCCACAAATGCAAAATTTTAAATCAAAGTTTCATCTTCAGCAAATGCAAGGTAAATACAGTGAAATGGTAAAGCAATAAAACCAGGAAAGATTAAACTCTATATCTTGCAAGCTGATTTATATACAATGTGTTAAATAACTGACATAAGAACAACTAGCGTGCATTTTTCATGTGCTAAAGCTATCTGTTTAATAGCCTCTTAGAATATCAAGGACTTTTAACCAAGCAGAAATGAAATGCTGTATTCATTTGGCTATTGATACTTGGGAGAGAAGTGAGGAATTTTAAACAATTCCTGAATATTTTTCTCACTGATGTTTGAGAAAAAGCATCTTTGTGAGGCATTGAATTTCATTGTATCTGTCAGGGTTTCTTGTCTCCGACTTGGCTTTCCCAGTCTCTCTGTTTATTGAACATTAAGCTTAGAACCCAAAAGAAAAATGGAGAGACTATAGGGTTTTTTTGAAATAAAATTTCTAATAATTTTGGATGGTAAAAGAACTTTGAATATCTGCTATTTTTAGGCAAATACACTGTGGCCTGAATACTTTCCTTTAAAGACTGTACTTTTTCTTGGCACACAATATTAATCAGTATAAGAATTTATGAAATTTAAGGAAAAAGAAATTCCAACTGTCTCATAACTTTAAGATCACTTTCTGTTCCTTGTAATGATCATAATGCTTTGTAAATCTTTCTTAGAACAGTTTGTGATGCAAACATCATAAACTATTCAGCATATTAAAACTTCCAGAAATACCTGCTCCCCTACTGTCTTATTTCAGCTTCTCCACTTTCCTATAAGACCTGTCAACCTGTCTAATAATTATTTGCTTCTTTCCTCACTTAAGATGTCTTTGCTGGGATACTTCACCATCACATGTAAGAAATGCCACAACATAAATGGTAGATGTGAATTTATATAGGCTTAAATACTTGTAAGTCTAAGGAATTTAGGATCTTCTGAGAAGCTTCGAAAGAAATCTCGGTGATATAATATTGACAAAATATTTTCAGAAGCAGAAAGGGCCTGATAGCTCACTGCTTCTTGGTTTGTAATCAAAGAAAATTCTGCTGTACTCTAGATTACTTTTAGTCTAGTTCTTTCCCAAGCTTACCTTTGCCTTTGTCTCTGTCTCTTCCAGAACTGTTATAAAGAAATTGAATAAGTAGTCTACTTTTAAATGATGTGGTCTAAAGGATTTCTTCCTAGGTCATTCGAGACCAACTGAGGAAGTCTCATGAAAATCAGAAGTTATGTTAGATTTGTATAAGACAGCTAAGGTACTGGAAAGCTAGGAAATGGCAAATGTATCATCAAAAGGAAAGAAGGAAATTAATAAATCAACTACTATAACTTCAACTGTCATACATAACCAAAGTTTCTGTAAACACCTAGAGAGAAATGAAGAAAATTCAGAGCAGCAAGAATTTGTGTAAGGCAAATTAAGCCTTAATTTGTGTATTAAGACAATAACCTTTCCTTTCACAGCAGTATAGCACTTATTGCACTAAAAGAACAAGGAACAGATTTCATAACTCACCTTCTGTAAGGCTCGTGATACTTGTATATATGGCTGCTATATGAATTTAAAAAAAGATCTAATTACAATATTTTTACATCTATTCCTAGTTTTGGTTAAACCTCAATTCATTTATACTTATTTCTATACTTATTTCTGTTTTTTCTCACACCATTGGGATAGATGTGTGTATACATATCTGCTTAAGATTCTTCATGGCAGAAGAGCACAAATTTACAAATACACTATTGTGAAAGACACAGTCCACCTCCTAAATACACACTCAACAAATTTACATACCACAAGACTGTTTTGTCTTTAACAGAACTGACAGAACAAAAGTCATCTCTTGCCTCAGAGATGAACCATTCCTGCCTCCACTTCCTGTAAGTTGTCTGTTCAAGATCAGAATCTCCTGGGCCCAATTCTCTCCTATCCGTGTCACCAGCATTGTCAGTCAAGAGCTGTCCATTGGTTCACCTTCCAGAGGTGGAAGAGATTAGGAATAGAGGGCTTAAACTGAAGCAAGAAAGTTTTAAATCAGACATGAGGAACAGTCTTTTAACAGCAGACTTAGGTAAGTGCTGCAATATATTGCTTGGAAGAAACTATGGAATCTTCATCTTTGGAGGTCTCTAGGAAACAAATAAATGCAAAAGTCTCCCAGACATGAGACAGATGTAGATTATTTCATCTTGGGACAGGCCATTCAAATATCTGTCGGGATTTTTTTTAGATGTTATTTCTGATGTTTTCATTTCTGAGTGATTTCCTTCTTTTTCTGCTTGTTTTTCCTGGTTACAGTATTTGTATGCAACCAAACATGTATTGCATACATCAGTCAGAGTTGACTATGACAGTCTCTAAATATTATAGAAACTGGAATCTATATTTGCAGGAAAACTTCCTCACACCAAGCCAGTGTAGCTGTCTGCCTAAATTAGCAAAATTCTGCCAATCATTACAGCAGTGCAACCAAAGGCAGTAGGGATACATGGCCATAACTCATGCCTGAAATTTGCTCTATTTGCCTTTGAAATCTAGTTTCTACTGGTGGATGGCATGGAAAGAAAAGAATTAGTACTAGTATAATGCCATATCCCATGTGACAAAATCGATTTATTGAAAACTAAATGCTCTATGTGGTGTGCTTCTGAAAACACACTTTCCATGTACTAAGTTTTAAACCTTTGAAAATGGAATATATTGTTCCAAAGAGTCAGGTAAATTAAAAGTTATTTATGTCAAAATTTCAGAGAAACAAATTGTGTGTATTTGCAGACTGGATAGAATGTCCCCAACTTTGCACAGAAAAATACAGTTTTCAACATTGGTCTACTGGAACTGAGGTTCTTAAGCCTTTCCAAGACAAATCTGTTTGTAACATAATTGTTTCTTTTGCCATATATTCACATATTTTGATTAGACATCCCCTCCCAAGAAACATTTAGCTCCTGCAAAATAGCTCCTGAATTTGGGTAATACCAAATCCTAAATTTACACAGGGTTACTTCAGAATCCAGAGTAGGCACAGGAAAGATGAAAACCATTGGTGAAAGAGTAACGTGACTGTAAAAGGTCAAATTAAAATGCATATACAAATCCACAATCTTGTAACAGTCAGCACAGTAAAGTAGCTTAGGACATTGCTATCTAAAGTCACTTTGAATTTCTCACAGGCATTGATCATATATTTGATACCATTGGCATGAAAGCTACTGCTGTGGTCAATTTATAATCCAGGATATGGAAAAAAAATTAAGTCTGGATGCTGATGAATTTATTTAGCTGTTTATTAAAATATTAATCTCTGATCAACTGCTTATCAGCTGAAAGTTCATATAGCATACAATCTACTTTATGTAATGCTGATTATATAGATATTTCTAATAGCTATACAATATTGAAATGCTGACATAAATAGCTTTCAATTTACCTGACTCTCCTTGTCAGCCTGTGAAGGTGAATGCTCTTTTACCCAAACTAGTTCTGATCAAAACCAGACTGAGGTCAACTGTGGGCCAGGAGATTGAGTGGGTTATCACTAATGTCGATTGAGAGTGATTTGGTTCAGCTGCTGCTGCATTTCAAAGGAGCAGTTGGTGATTCTGTAACATCAAAGAGCAGGAAGAAGTTTTGAATGAAGCTATAGCTCTTATAACCTTGCTAATGTGAACATACTCCAAGGTTTATAAACAGAAGTTGCGTATGTGTTAAAATATATATTAATGGTATATTAATGGTATCTTTTTAAAAGTTCATTTTAGTATGACATGACTTGATGTTACTAGTGTTTGCTCAAGGAACCATTGAATATGAGCAAAATGTTAATATTTGACCCCTGATATTGCTGGTGACATGCTTATCATTTCAATAATGAATAATGTAGAAACCCTCAGTTACCATATCACTGTGCAATAGGTGGATCAATCATGCCCTCCGAAGTGATGACTTTTCCATACAGTGTATAGAAATAAGATACTTAAGTTTGTAGTTAGGCATAGGAACCATATACTGAAAATACTGAGCATAGTATAACATGAAATACTGAATATATTTTCACTTCATTATATTCAATTTCTTATCTCACTGTATAGATATAGTAGTTAGTGATTTATGGGCTTGAAATATCTGTATTCAGAGGAAGGTTTGCTATCTCCTATTTTATAATGCAGGTAGGAATATATTGAGAAAAATGTTATATGGAATTGAGCATCACTTCTAATAACACTACAAGAGAAAGGATGGTTTATTATTGATATTAGAGGCATTTTAATTGATCAGAATAGAATTTTTCAAGTACCTACAGAAAAAATTGAACCTAGGGTTAGGAGTTTCAATTATGATGCATGTATTTTCCATTTTGCTTGAATTTCTTTTTCACAAATATTATGTTGAAGTCGAGATAGATACAGGTCTTATTAATAAACACTCTATTCCTTTGAACTTATGGGCAATACTTTTGATCTCAAACTTTTACTTCTGCTTTTTCTCCCTATCACCAACCATTCTGCTACCACCAGTTAATGCTGTGCTTTGCATTAATATCTTAAATAAATTAGACTTAAATTTTGATCTATACTTGCCTTATTTGTTAAAACACTAGTCATAAGAGTCATCAGTCTTTCCTGCATCACATGTGAAAAACTATGTTTAGGTTGTAGTCCTCTTCTTTTGTTTTGATGATAGCAAACCAATCCTTGGTTACCAACTCTGTGTATTGTGAAAAAAAAAAGAAACAACTCCAGCTTCCAAACTCGTGAGTTAATAATGTAATAATGAACACCTCTATCTCAATTCCCTTATAACATTTTCTTATATTTTTTGATATGGCCTCTTATTCTCTATTTCTTAAGATTATTTCTCTTTGTAACAGTTCTTATATTAAATCATCTTATTTAGTTTCTTATGTTGTCTCTTTATCTTTTAAAGACAAGGGAATTGGGT
The DNA here is from genome assembly GCF_003945595.2 of Pipra filicauda. Lineage (NCBI taxonomy): Eukaryota > Metazoa > Chordata > Aves > Passeriformes > Pipridae > Pipra > Pipra filicauda. The sequence goes on along the minus strand of NW_024104363.1, from coordinate 1,943,152 downwards.
TCCTCTTTAATGTCCTTTGAAGCTATTGAACTTTTATGAATATAATTTAAAGGTTCACCAGTTTCCTAGCAAACATCTGATAATGTTTATTGATGCATATTATGTGGTCTTGTAGCTTTGTCTACTTTAAGTACATCTCATACAGCCAATTCTTTTCTATGTATACTTCTGCTCTAATGACCTCAAAAGTATCGATTCCCGATTGGTTCATGACCACCCTCTTCTTCTGTAAAGACATGGACAAAGCAGTTATCTAACTACTGTGCAATTCAGCACCAATACAAGCTCTACACTGCTTCGTAGTCACACAAAACATTTGTTGTTGTCCTTTACCCAGATGCTTCTGCCGCCAAACCCCATTTTTGTATCTGTTTCTCTCACACTATTTGGAAGGCTGCAGGGATTGCAAAGCAAATTGGCAAAGGCAGCTCTCTGTGTTTGAACTACAGATCATGAGCATCTGTCTTGGCCTGACTTTTCACTTTTCTTTAATGTTTCCCTCCATCTTGGGAATATTTTTGCTTATTATTTCTTCCAGCTTTTCATAGAATATATAGTCACCATTACTTTTATTATGAAATAGATAAGATGCAAAAGCAGTGACTAAAACTAGAGTGGTAAATATTTAAGAAACTATTTGAAAGCTGAATTTTTTAATTATGGAAGTTGATTGAAGAAAGACAAAACAGAGAAAAATATTTGTTGTTGTCAGCAACATATTCATTCAACTGGAAAGATAGTGAAGTGATATATCATTGAAAACAATGGTTTTCATTGATAAGTCCCTTCCACAAGCTAAGCTAACATACTGGGGTGAGGTATTGCTACCGGACAGTGCGTTTCCACTGAGAGATATTTTTCTTTCATTCTTCTGTTTGAAAGCTACAAGGAGAACATGGATTTTTGTTGCCGGGCATTAGCTGGGTTATCTCTGCTCCTTTATTTAATTTAACAATATGGTCATCTGTTCCATCTCTCATTTAACTGTTTAAATATGGACAAAACCTTCAGTTGACATAAATCAAAGAAACTTATAAAATAAGACTTCAGAGTCTTCCCTGCTGCTTTTATCCATGAGACAAACTTCAGAGGTTTCAACTTTATTGAAATGCTATAAATGGCTCAACATAGTGGTTAAGTTTTGTGCTATTTGTTGTATGAATTTAGGGGCTAAATTTGTTCTGGAGATGTTTCATGAAAATGGGAGATAGAAATAAGTATATATGAGTGCATGCTGATGAAATCCCCAGGCCAGTAGCAATGGTTAATTATTAAATCCAGAAGATCCTATTGAGCTGGAAACCCCTTGGCATGCTAAAGACTAGGGAGACAAATTTTCTCCAACTTTTGTGTTGGAATCTAGAGAAAAACCTAAGTGTTTCTATTACTCTTTGAAAATGACAGGACATAAACTGAGGAAGAATTCTCAGCTACCTTAAGCCAGAGAGAAAGACATCATTTCTTATCAGGAAGGATAGACATTTCAGAAGTTTCAGGAAAGATAATAGTGGATGTTGAGAGGAGGGAGAAAAATTCAAAACTTTCAGAACAGAAACTGTATGCTGCACTTTATTCAGAGGATTCTGAACTTTGTTTTATAATGTGCTCACAAGAGAGAGAAAGCTGGGACAAGGAAATGCATATGTGGTTTCATGCTGAGGCAATTGGGCTTAAGTTTAGGAACATATATGAAGATTTCACATGTTGCTGAGGCATAAACTGAAATCTCTTGTACAGGGTGGAATATTCTGAAATAATGTTCTTGAGATATTTGTGACTTTGGGTGACTGTACAAGGCTCAATCAGACCTAAGGCAGCCATGCTGTTTTCAGAAGCTATGACTTAGAAATCTTCCAACATGGCTAAAGTATTTAAATCTATTCAGGTATCTGCATTTTTAAAAGCACAGTGGCTTATTGGTATAGTAGCAACAATAAAAATGGAAAAGTTGAAATGTGTTTTTAAAATATCCAGAAAACCAAACTCATTGCTGACTGTTCTAACAATGTGTTTTCCTGCAAAATTTGTACAACTTACAGTATGGAAGTTAACAGTTGCACTTCTATTGCCAGATAAACACACACATTAGTTTGTTTTGAAATTAAATTTTCACACCAATGAAGAATAATTTTCATCTGCTCAGAAATTGATAGGGGCACCAGTGTTGTCTGTTGTCTTCAGAAATTAAGTAGCTGATAAAGGATGTTGTCACTTAGCAGTCTTAATTTTTTAAAACTGTGGTTTTAGTCCTGTATACTAATATCCTCACATCATAGGAGAGAGACACTAAAATATTCAGCCTAAATGTCTGTGAATTTATCCTTAAGGCAGTTCAGCTTATGCTAACTGATATGAGCATTGCCTACTTTGCAGCATGTTGCTTGTCAACTCTGGTATCTTAACGTGGTCTCGGTTATATGCTAGGGTTTTTGAAACTCTCCCTGCTGAGTTTCATAGTATTCTTGATATTAAATTGAATTTATTTCTCTTTTAAAAAGTCTGATTCATTGCAAGTTTTGTCTTAATTTTGTCTGGACCTTTGAATGTATAGTTTTGTAAGTTGAGTGATGCCTTTTTTCTCATTCAGCATTGTTAAGAATCAGACCTTGCTGCTGTCTAGGGGCCAAGACTTTAAAACCACAGTTCACTTTTCTCAGAGGTGGTTTGGCTGCAGTGAAACCATGTATAAAGTCCTCCTAATGACCCTTCTGAGTGCATTCTTTTAAAAAATGTCATGTTCAGAGGCCTCTGATTCTGTAACCTTGGCCACCATAACAACAATAATAAAATCTACCTTAATTATATGAGACAAATACTAAATCAACCTGGAAGTAAAAACTGTTAAAATATTCTCTTCAAACCTAAGGATAGCTATTGAAAGTTGCATAAACATCAGTTTAGCTTGCACAATATAGAAAAAAATAGAGAAAGCTTTGCACCTTGGTATGTTCAAGCTATAATAATGCTTAATTCAAACTGTGCTACTTGGGGGAAAAGCTGTATTGAAATGTCTGTGCATTTTTGATCCAATTCCTTATTCATGACATAATGCTGTTCTCTTTCTTCACAGCAACAACAAAATTAGCATGACTGTGAAATTATATGCAATGTGTCTACTGTGACTCACACAGAGCTAACATCTGTGGACACTTTTGCTTTTGAGTTGGTGAGAGGACCCACAGAGATGCAAACTAAGTTCTCTTGGTCAGCATGGAGGCTCTTACTGATTTATTAATTTTCTTAGTAATTACTGATTGCAATGTTTGAATGGCTAATATGCTTTTGTAAAATTTCTTTTTAGTGTTAAATTTTCATAATTCTCATGATCTTTTACCAATAAAGTCTTTGGGGTGCAGTTGATTGCTGTATTAATATGGACTCTTGAAGATGTTTCTGAGGAAGGATGGGTTTGGCAGACTTTTGCTCCTGTGAGGCTACAGGTTAAATATCAGAAAAAGATTTAACTAGTGTTATAGGAAGTCAACATGTATCACTTTTTAAAATATTTAATTGATGGTCCCTCTAACAACACATTCAACCTAACAAATAGCTATTTCTTTTAGAGGTATGCCACAGGTGTTGAAGGAGAAGAGACTGGTCCATGATAAGCATTTACCTGCCTTATGCTCCTCTGCTCCAGGACAGCCCTTTTCTACCATTCCACAATTTTTGAGAAGGCAGCTGCAGCTTTCATTCGCATCATAACAGAACCCAGAGACCTTATCTTCTTCATATTTGTTGCATACAGCATTTGATTTCCTTATCAAAGGATCAAACTTATACATGGTTCTATCTGTAAAAGTCCTGAGTAATCTTCTAAAAGATTTTGACTGTGACTAAAAACAGTAGTTAAGAAAATGTTCTTTTTTTAAAAAAAAAAATTCTCTATTTTAGATTACAGTTTTTCCATCTTCCTGTAACGTATATAAGGAGCTTGTTCATCCTATACATTCTATGCTCTCAATTTTTGGAGACCTAAAAAGTTAAACATTAGGGAAAGTCATTGTTTATATAATACTTACAGCAAATAATCCCTAAAGAAATTAATTTAAACAGGCATTTTAAGTTAGAGATTCTCTTGCTATTGGTCACGATTCAACTTTTAGAAAAAAATGTTATGTAGGGTTACTAATTCTGCAACAATGATGAGATAATGAGGAACACTAAAAAAATTGAAAAATGCTACTATTTAGAATGAAAATCATATGTAATAAGAAATCCATATAAGGTCATTTTTGGTTCCTGGATGTCATTAACAGAGAAAGTGCCAAATCCAACCAGTAAGTTATTGGCAGCAAAGAGGTTCATTAGCTCTAATGATAATTTATGTAATGTATTGAAAAGATAGCCCTTAAGCAGGGAGATCTGGGAGAATGTATAATCTGTGCGTGCTGCAAATGGCCCAATTCAATCTGAAAAAAACTGTGGGGAATGGGGAAGCCTGTAAGAAAAGGACAGATTTCTGCAGTGTATCAGTTATCTTACCAGTTTGTTAATGCTTTCACAGGAGTTGTTTTTCATTTATTTCAACATGAAGACAGCAGAATTGACTTAGTGATACATAGGATTGAAAACAACCTCTTGTGTTAACCCCAGTGTGATAGAGATGAAGCTCTTGAATAGAAGGTTGCGCAGGAGTACAAGATTATCCCAAGGGATTCATGATACAGAATTGTTGATATCATCTAGGTCTTTAATATAAGAAATCAATAAGTGTGTTTTATGTGGATATAGGTTAGTGAATAAACTGTTTATTAGAGTGGAAGTTGTCACTTGCTGCAGAAGTGCATTTCCATCTTCGTATGCAAGACACTAAACAGCAATGACAAAGAGAAAGGTATATATGAAATAAATCAATGAACTGGTCTCAAATTCCACTCAGTAGGTTCCTTTGCACTGTGCCTATGATTTTCCTTTTGTTTTTTTGCTTACAGAGATTGCATGTAGAAGTACATACAATCATTTTCTGTTTTTCCTTCACACAAGTTGATATTAAGGAAATATTTGTATTCTTCGGAGATCCTTCAAGATAGTACTCCTGTAAAAAAAACAGAATGCCTGTTTTTACGTTTGCTTTATTTTGTGGTGTGAATTTTTTATTTGGAAAAAAAAAAAGACTGCCACATCTCTAGGTCTCTTGTGATGGTTGGATTGTTAATGTAATCAATCTCTTCTGAAATGAATGGTAGACTAATGACTAGAGATGTGTTCAGTCACCCACACATAATTCCTGTACCCAGTCATTACTTAAAAAGAAGAGGGCAGCTACTTCTGTGGGTGACCCAGTAGTAATTATAAGACGACAAATTAATGTAAATAACAAGGCAAAAGTAAATGCTGTCCTTGAACAGATCTAAACTCAGTACCAGACATTTTGGAAAAAGGGAATATGCTTTTATATCTGTACCCAGGTCATTTGTACATAAAGCAAGGAAAATGGCTATGAAATAATCTCTTTGGGCCATGGAATGCATTTTCTTCCATCACTGGTTGAAAATTATTATACATTGTTAAACAGGTAGCGTGAATGTTAGGTAGATTGCAGACTGGCGAGCACACTGCCCCAGGTTGTTAGTGTGACGAGACAGTGCTAACCTGGAAGGGATATGACTGGGGAAACACAGTGCTGAAGTGTAGGATGTGATAGAGAGCACCCAGTGCCATGGGAAAGTGACTGTCCTGCCTTCGAGTCCCACCAGCTTTGTCTTCCACAGCCTCAGAGGGTATACCAGCTGCCCATACTTTGCTGCCATGTGTAATCTTCCCCAGTTCCTGTGGAGAAGAGGGGTCATGGGGGTCTTTTGGGTTTCTCATTATTAATACACATGGTAGGTGCTTTGCCAGACAACACGAAATGTCCTTAAATATATATATCTTTGGGCTACTGTCCATACTCCGATGAATCCTGGGCAGCTGAGTGAGACATCCTTCTTTAGTGCAAGTCACTTTTTTGTCCAAGTGTCCCGGGAGTTTGATCCAATAAAAGTTAGCTGAACTTAGCTGTCCAACAAGTGCTGACAAACATGAATAAATTCAGAATATGTGGTAGCTATCATTGCCAAGTAATCACAGCATTGGAATCATGCTGGAAAAGGAAAGCTTTACCTCTAAGTCTGAAGAGATTTGAACCCAGTAATCCTGTTTCCTGTTAGAACGCCCTAATCACTACTTCTGGGAAGAATGCTCCAATTCTTCTAGTGCGTAAAAACAGGTAGAGCTACACTTGGCTCCTGGCTGGATAGAGTATTAATTTTCTGAAATACTTGAGGGACCAGAACTCATATTTCCTCTCTTTCATGCTATGCAGATATCACCTACTTGTGTTCTCTCTTGTACCCTCTTGTATTCCTGATTTCAGTTTGACATCATTTCAATAGAGGACAAGAGGAACATTCTTATCAAGGATAGAACCTGAAATTCAAAGGAGCTTTCCTTAAGTGTGTGCTTATGGGATTAGGAGGATGAGTTCTAAACCATCTGAATTTATTTGTCACTTTAGGTAAATGCTTTTACCATTAAGCTCTCTGATAGTGTGCACATGTAATTTTTCACCTGCATGAAGTGTGAGCATGGCTCAATGAAGTACTCAGAAATGCTCAGAAAGCACCAGGTTTCAGGAGAGCTGAGTTAGGAGAGCTAAAGAGACAAGACACATATGGGTGCTTCAGAATACTGCTAAGGCTATGTTTTTCTGTTTTCTGATGACAATTATATTTCTTTGCTTAGAATAGTCAACTTTTTTTTTTTCCACTGAGGCTAAGGGTGCCAGTTTAGATGGTTTAGATCTGAAAAATATCCATTGAGTCTGTAGAAACATGTAGAGTGTTTGGTCCTCCCTGTGCTACAGTTTTAGGATTATTTCTGATAAAAAGTTCATGGTGTGCTTTGACATTTACTCTGTTTTGTATCAGCTACTAAGAATTGTCCAGGCTTCTGTCAGGGACTCTAAATTCCATGGTGTCAGCTTTATGTGCAGCCACTGTCCTGCAGACTGCCTAAAGTAGAATTTCTGTGGCAGTAAGGAGGAACTGAATAGAACTGGTGAGTAAGGCAGAGCTGGAGGACTGGTGAGAGAACAAGCAGGAGCAGCAGAATGGTGGAAGAGATAAAGGAGGAAGGAATTTATGACTTGCTTCCCAACACACTAATTTTCTGATGAAAGAAGAATTACTTAAATTGATTGGCAGTCTCCTCAAAAATCTTTGTCAGAAACCATCCCCTGGACTCAATTTCCTGTGGCATCAGGGAGTAGTTATACCTGGCCAGTTCACAGAGACGCTACAAAGAGAACAACTCACAGCTGGTTTTAATTTCACCACTTTAATGGTGATGTAGGTGCAGCTGGCCAGATCTTAAGCTCCATTTCATCTACGCAGAGTGGTGCAAGACATGTTGGTGTCCTCATACTGAAAGTGCTAGTACTCAACTGCAGGGACAGGGTACCTGTCCCACAGGGGCCATGGTTTTGCTGGTCATAAACAGCATGTTTCCTTTTTGTATCTTAATTATATCGGCATTTTTTGCTACTCTGAATATGTCTGCATGGGAACTAAAAATAATCCAACAGACCAGAAAACATTAATTCTGGCCATTGGTATATTAGATGTTAAATTCAACAGAAAAAATTTTTTCTGTTAAAATTTTTTTTTTAATTCATAAATTTGGCAAAAAACTGCATTCTGAAATAAATTTACAGAATGTGCACATCTGGCAGTACTTATTGTGTATCTAATGGTAACAGGTCCTTTTATGCTTTTACGTGTTTCTTTTGTTGGCAGGTGTCCAGCTCCATATTGGTGGGAGTGTAGTTGTGCATGAGCAGAAGTCAAGGTAAACATGCAACCGATGTGACTGTAGAAGAAGCAGATTCTCAGCTATAACTTTTTAGATTTTTGTTTTAAACATTAACTCATTTTGAATAACCTTTACTGATAATTTATCCTGAATGTTTTGCTCTGACACTCAAAAGATAGTAAACTACAGAAATAAATATTGTTGCCCTAATCAGCTTATCTGATCAGTACTTGGCATTTCAGTTTGGAGAGGAATTCTGGCATTCTAAAAATTAATTGCATTATGAATCAAAGGGAAGCAGGAATCTTCACTCTCCTCTCTGCTTGGTCATCATACAGCATGTTCTTTGACAGTGTTGCTTTCTGAATTAAATTGGTTAAAAGATGTTTTAAACATATAATTTTGATTCCTTTTGACTTTTATGGTAATGACTATACAACTTTTATATTAAGGTTAATATAAAGATTGAATTGAACCATTTAGCCTCAAAAAAGAATGACAGTCATATTTTATTTCACAGTTATTCTTTGAAAATTTTTTCAAGTCAGTGTGTTCTTCCAAAAAGTAAAAATCAATTAAAGCTTCATGAGGTGATGCTTTTGTAGGAAACTGTACTACTGAGGGATTTTCAGGAAGCAACAATTACATATCTGCATACCCTTTGTTAATTTAGATTACATATTTTTTAATAAATAAAAAAGTAAACAATTCCAAAAAAAAGATATGCAAAGTATATAAAGAATTAAGACAATTTGTTGTCTAACAAAGAAACATCCACAGTTAGAACATGAACAAGTTACTATTAAACAAGCTCTTTGTACTGGGCTACTGAAATGGACTGAAATCTACTGTGAACTTGCTTGGATCTTTTGATTTACGTCCTTGCAGAGAAACAAATATCTCCTCTCTGTAGGTCACCCAGAAGTGAGCGTAAATAACTATGACTGCAGAACTATTTCCTCCACACTCCAGATTGCAGTGATTAATGGCGAGACAGGGGATAGGAAGCAGCATACGGACCCTTTCCGAACTGGAGAGGTGCTCCAGCTGTCTGTTCATCTGCGTGGCCTCCTCTGGACCCACTCTAACTGATCCACGTCCTTCTTATCTTGGGGGCTCCAGACCTGGACCAAGTATTCCAGGTGGCATCTCATGAGGGCAAAGTAGAGGGGGAAAATCACCTGCCTTGGTCTGCTGACTGCACTTTTTTTGATGCAGCCCAGGGTGAAGTTGGCTTTCTGGGCTGCAAGTGCACGCTGTTGAGCTTCGCTGCCTCAGAGAACTCAGTCAGGGCTTTAGTTGACCTGATCTAGTGTTAGCATTAGTTCTACTTCCAGCAAAAATATAATTTCTGGGGTTTGGAAATATTCTTGGACTATATGTTGCACTATTCCTGGGGGAAAAGTTATAAATATGCCATCCACCTGCCTTAATCTTTTTCCAGTTCAGGTATTCCCTTTAGTGTCAGCAAAACTGTGGGGAATATTTAACTTTAATTTGATCATGCCTTAAAATTTTAGTAATTTTTATTCATTAGTTAAAAAAGGTAGTTTGTGCTCCTGTGAACCTTAAGCTATGAACCATGTGAATGATGAGAATTTCTCAGAGGCCTAGCTTAAGCAAGCAGGAAAAGAGAAGAAAGAAGAATCTCTTGCTGAGCCTGTCCCAGGTGATATGTCTTCTCTGACTAGTCAAATATGCATCTAGGAACCAGTTGTGATTTTAATAACTGGGTTTATGGAGACATTTCAACCTGTCTCATCCAAGGTCATGGTCCTGCACAGCCCATACTGGAGCAGTAGCCATGCACCATTCAACCCAGTGCTTTCAGTATGAGCTAACAATTGTTAAATAATTAACAATTGTTAATTAAATAAATTGTTATTTAACAATTGTTAAATAATTCTTTTATGATTGTAGAGGCAGCCTGATAGTACTTGATCCAAAGCACACTGAGATCAGTGTGATTTTTCCCTCTGACTTCTAATAGGTTTTGGATTTGGTACATCATGTGTAGGGAGTCGCTTGATTTCTCTCTCATTGAAGCATATTTTTACTCTAGAGTTTTGATGCTCTTTTTTTCAGTATCTGTTAATAAAATGTGGATGCTTGATTTCACTAATCTGTTTTTCTAATGGGTTAGGTTCTGATCAGAGTTTGAATGTTCCCCTGGTCATTTTGAAACACCGGTGGGAAATCTTTCAGCTTATCTTATTGTTTTCCTGATGATTATTGAAGTTTAGTCAAATTATGATTTCAGTTTATGACTGAATTACATGTCTTGAAATAATTCTTTCATGTTTGAATCAGCATCACCATACATAGTCTCTAGGTCATTATCACAAAATGTGGAGCATTTTCTTGACCAATTGGGATTTCTGCTTTTCTTTAGAGAGGGCTACTTTTAGTACAAAATTATTTGCTTTTCCTTGTATCCTATTCCAGATACAATTAGAATTCTGCATTATCTTCATTATTACTGCTATCTACTAGACATAGTAATGGACTATAAATTTGATATATGAGTATGTGTCTGTGAAGAACAAACACACACAAAGTATTTCTGCATTAATTTGCATTTAATGGTAGCTTGAATGTTTCATATCTTTATTTGAAATATTTGAAACACGTATTGAACAACCCCATAATAAAAGTTTACCTTTTACAGGATCGATTTTTAAATCCATTTAGATCCTGTGTGGTATCTGAATGCAAAATCTAATTACATAATTAGACATCTGCATTATTAACTGATCTGCGGTGACATAACAAATGCATCCCTTGAATTCCATTGTCTTTGTACATTTGATCTACAAGTTATTTGGTGTACAGTTGATATAAGAACATACATTTCAACATCTTTATTATACCAAATTTATGAAGTTGAGATAAAAATGAATTATTTGACATATGGTTAACTAAGCTAAGTTAGCTATCTGTAGCTATCTGTAGCTAAGTTAGCTACAGATGATTTGTTACATATTTCTTAAGATCACTGAAATGCAATAAATTACATTTTGTATGAAAACATTAGATGTGTCTTCCAAAATTAAATTATTATAGACTGGAAAAAACATGATATTGATGGGGAAGCAAAAAAATACAGGTGAGGCTGAAAACGCATTTAATTGACATTTAAGAATCAGCAGAGAGTTGATGAAATGCAAAGAGATATTAGTCAGCTATTTCTTAGATCAAAGTAGTGATGATAACACATGACGACAGAGAAAGAAATGCTATGAGAATTGTGGTGTCAATGTGGAGAAAAGAGTAATTACATCAATGAGATGAAGGGACTCGAGCACAAGTCCTATGAGGACAGGCTGAGGGAGCTGGGGTTGTTCAGCCTGGAGAAGAGGAGGCTCAGGGGAGACCTCATCACTCTCTACAACTCCCTGAAAGGAGGTTGTAGCCAGGTGAGGGTTGATCTCTTTTCCCAGGCAACGATCAGCAAGACAAGAGGGCACGATCTTAAGCTGTGCCAGGGGAGGTTTAGGTTGGATATTAGGAAGAATTTCTTTACAGAGAGGGTAATCAGACATTGGAATGGGCTGCCCAGGGAAGTGGTGGATTCTCCGTCCCTGGAGGTTTTTAGGATAAGACTGGATGTGGCACTTAGTGCCATGGTCTAGCAACCACAGTGGTAGTGGATCAAGGGTTGGACTTGATGATCCTGAGGTCCCTTCCAACCCAACTGATTCTATGATTCTATGAATTATAGGAGGGGTTTTTTAGTAGCTTTGTAATAATACTTTATAAAATTGGAAATCTCCAAGTTGTGAGAAAAAATTGTCACCGCTTGGTGTTTTTTTCCCCACAAATGTCCTGTACATTTAAGTGTGCAGACATGTTTAATTTGAAACAAAAGTCAGAAATTAAGTTTGTTTTTTAGGCCCACATAAATTTCCAATAGCTTCACTATTTAGCACACTAATAAGAAATGGATTTCTCTTTATGCAGTGAAATATATTTCTTTTTTCATAAATTTGTGTTTAAAAACTATGACATTTTATGATGTAGGGCCTTCAGAAATCTGGAATTAGGACATCATGTAACTATGTTGGACTTTATCTACCTGGAAGGGGAAGATATGTTAGTGCACAGAGTGAAGATTAAGAGTTTATGTTCTTTGTTGGGGTCCTTTTTTCACTAGTGAGGCTGATCTGCCTAAAGAAACATTTGAACCATCATGTTTCTCTTAGGCAATGGCATTGGAGCACCAGTTCCCTTATGTGGGATTTGTAGGGATTCTGTGACATATGGATTCATAGTCCAAGTCTTTGATTAAAGTTGAATTTAACATACTTTTCAACATTCCTATGCACCCTTTTGTCTTTTTTGTTACATAGATTCATTTAATATCACAATATCCCTATAATTATGGGGTTTTATTACTGGATAAGACAGACACCCAACTGGCCTTCAAGTAATCAGTTTGGTTTAATTTCCTAGGTTTTTATGTTAACTTGACCAAATTATGTAGCTTCCTGTGCCCTGGGAAATTCCCCCCTCCCCCCCCCCCATTTTTACTACTCTATTAGTTAATATTATGATCAATTTAGAATAGAGGTTGTCTATTTGTGCATTTCTGTCCTTTACCGGGAAAATTCTTATTTGACCCTGCAAGAACTAAAAATGAAAAGAAAATTGCAGAGAATTTATAGAAGAATAAGAACACAAAAATACTATTTTATAAAGATTTATTTTCTCAGAAAATTCACAGCAGTAACAGAACTGAAATGGAGATTTTCTAGTACTTTTGCTCATATTTTTAATGGTTATACTACATGTCCCCTGAGGAAAAGCTGAACTTACAGTGGCTGTGTGCTGAGTATGCTGGTTAAGGCCTTGTGATTGTGAAGGTGTCAGCAAATTAAATGAAAAAGAACAAAAGGAGAGTCTTTCTAAGAGAGAAATAATTTCACCTAATGAAATGTTTCATGTTTGACATATACAAGTTCAATAAATGTCAAACAGTAAAGCCGTTTTGCATGTTTATTTTTACTTCCATTAACTTGGATATCCTTCTCTAAAATTCATACCTCCTGTTGCAGCCAGTTTCTGATTCCGCCCCAGAAAAGCATGATTTTGAAGCAGTAGCCATTTTCAAGCGTCTCCCTCCTCCTGTTCAGTCAGAGCAGATGTGTCGTTGCATACCAACCACATGCTGGAAATCTGGCAAAGCTACAGCATCGATCTTAAGTCAGCCTACACAGAGACAAAAATCTTTGCCTATGCCCATGAATACTCTGTGTCTTTTGCTTCTTGGGCCCAATGCAGATCAGCTGTGCAAAAAAGCTTCAAGCTGCAAAATCAGCCTGAAAGTTGGCTCACCTCCAATACCATCTGTGCTTTTAGATCTTAAACATCTATTCAGATGCGATAACGTGTGCAAATCCGTTGTTTTACTTGAAGTATTAAAAGACAATGAAAAATAAAAGGGGAGAAAAACCACCTGCGGCTCGGAAAACCCTAATATTGTTTTTCACTGAAGAGGGTGTGGGGACAGAATACCACTTCTGCTGTTGGCTGTACATCTTATATTTCCTAGGTGAATGATGTAAAGACTAATACTATGTGATGTATAGTGACTCAAAGTGGAATTTTGCATGTGAAAGATGCTATTCTGAAGTCATAAAATAGTTACTTGGCATAAAGTCAGGTGGTTGATTTTAGGCCAAGTGTCTGCATTTTATCTAGTCATCATTATGGAAAATTAATTTTTATGCTCTTTTACTTGGTAAATTCTGAGGTCTCTCTTATGTTCACAGACAAAATTCTAGCTGGTACAGAGTACTACTACTACTGGAGGAGTACTTCTTAAAATAGTTTTTCATGAAAAGGGTTCATCTATAAGAGAATACAGATAGCAGATATGTGCCTATGTGCAACATTGTATATACATAATAGATAAAAATCCTGGAATTCAAGAAAAGGATCCCATTTCATTTAGAGTTTCAAATTAGTCTCTATATTTTATTTAAAGACTCAGTCACATGTATTATGAGTAGTTGAACATTGTGCCTTTTTTCACTGTTTTTATAATATGTATTAAAATCACTTGTAAGAAGTCAGCAGCTAAACCACCCATGTTTGCTTGTAGTCTTGGCACTGTGGCTCCCATGGGCTTTAGTAGTGACTGTATCTTTACTTTCTGTTCATCTAATTGCACGTTGCTTTACAAACACCTGCAGCATGTCAAGTCAAGTGTGAAAGAAGATATAATAGTTACATATGTTTTAGTTCTGCAAGTTGTCATTAGGTGGAATGCTGCAGCTTGTGCCGTCTGGGCGATCAGAGAAGATCATGAGAACAGTCCATTTAGGCCTTAAAATCCCTGAGTCTAGGATCTGTAAATGATGCCCATTTTGGAAACCGCTAAAATTACTGACCCTGCCTCAGATTCTGGGATGCAGTTTTTCAATACTGGAGTCTTCCTTTATGCCTGTTATACTACTCTGCCACAATTATTCCAGAGATATTCATGCCAGTCACCTGTCAATCCCGTGTCCACTTCTCTGAGAGTAACAGATTGCTGAACTGTACATATGTCACTGTCAGAAAAGTTGCCGGTGATTTCTCTCTTGTGATTTTCAGTTGCTATTTCCCACTTGGGCATTCTACAAGGAGGAAAATACAAATACTTATCAATATTTTGCACTTTACCCATAATTTTTTTAATTTCTTGTTGATGATATGATGACTACTTCCCACTCCTGCCTGCTGGATTGGTAGGCATTATGCATGCTTGTGGACCATTTGCAGCCAGCAAATGATTTGATGCTGCTGAATCCTTCCTATGTTGGATTGAGACAACAGAGATAGTTTTAAATCAGCAGCTTCTTAATCTGGCGGTGCAAATAATCTGAGATAATGTAAATGCTGCTGTTATTTATATTCTGCTCCCCTGTAGGGGCTGTTGCTCTCTTGGCTCTTCAAAACAATTCTTTCCTTCTAGCTGTCCAAATTTTCCTTGAAATGATATCCAGTTAATGGCTTTTATCAGGTTGATAACTGCTTCCTCCTCTGCCTCACAGCTGTTCCCTGGTCATCTGCAAGGCAATGAGATATTCCTCCATGTTGAGGTGGAAGCTGGAGTTAAAAGGTTGCATAGAGTGTACACATGTGTAGAACGGAATCTTCATTATATAGGTTACCATCATTAACCCACTATTTTTTAGAGACTGGATGTGTAATTAGCAACAGCGAATTATCATAACTTATTTTCTATGCATTTTACATTCCTTTTCTTTCTCTTCTTTTCAAAAACTTCTTTTGACAGAACAAGAAATTAGTATGACTTCAGCTTCATGAATTCTACTTAACCTGGGAAGTCAAATGTTATTTATTTACTCTTTAATGACAGATGATGAGCCTGAAAGAGTAAACTCCGATGGAGATTTAGGAAGTCAGGCCTTCACCTAGAAGCACTGTACTGCAACCACAAAAAGCTTTCCATATTTTAACATTTAGATCTATGGTCTGTACTTGCATGTTCTATTTACTTATGAAAGAGACTAATTTATTCATTTGTACTTAGTATCCATTAGACAGAGGCAATGTCCTTCAAAGAGTGAAGAATTGTCAACTAAGTATGCCAAAGGCTTTTCCTGAACAAAAAGTCTTCTTTAGCAAATAGTGTAGCCCACAAAGGAAGCCAAGAACATCTGGAAGGCTGGCAAAGTACAAGTGCATTTTGTTTGCGATATATATGTATTAAGCAGTTCCAGTGGAAAAAAAATAGTTCTTGCTCATAAAAATGCCTTTTTTTAAACATATAGGCTCCAAACATAAAGATGGTACAGTAATGTGGGTAGGGGGGCATGTAATTTAGGTGATAATACAGGCTGTAGGTATTTACAAAAGGAAGAATGTTACATATTCTAATATGTTTTTATTTAATTGGATGCTATTTCTCCTGGTGTCCTCTGCAGCTTGTCAGAAATCAGTCTGGCTCCTGAAATAATGCACCAGGAAGTGTTATCAATTTTAGAAATGGAGGTTGTTGTAGGTATGTTTATTTTAGGAGGTCTGCACCTGAGCTAGACTCTTTCATGTATTCGGTTCCTTTCTCTCCCCACCCCTCCCCCCCTTTTTTTTTGGCTGTAGCTCGCCAGGGCCCCAAAATAATTTATCCATTAATAAACTAGGTTTGAATTTTTGAGGTGATAGATACTTAGGTTCTGATTTGCAGAATAACCATAGCTGGGAAACGTATAAGTATCCTTACAGATGCTTATATGTACTAATACAAGTTATTTCTAGAACATCTTATATGAGATGGGAAACTGTGTGATAAACAGTTGCTTGTAAAAAATACAAAACTTACAGGCTATGAAGTGACGCTGTATTTACTTAGAGGTACAAAAATTCACTTGTAAGCATTGGAGGCAAATGTTATAAATGTATATTTTTACATCAATTGCTTCAAAACTACATTTACAGCATTTAAAAACATAACATTTAAAATATATATTAACTGGTGATTTTTCAGATTTGTTTTAACCTTCTAGTTCTTGCTACTTTTACTTGAAAACACATATGGCTTTGAAAATTGTGGCATTAAACATTGAAACCATCAAAACATTTTGCAACTTCTTGGAATTTTTATGTTATACAGTAAAGGCTAAATTTAAAGAACACAGTTCTCACCAGATCTTACAATAAAAGCATCCTTGCACCTGTGTCTCACACCAGTGTGACATGACATGACATGACATGAAATGACATGACATGACATGACATTCTCCTGGGGGAATACATCAGCTTGCAGAGACCTTTGCCCACATATAGGTCAGTTCTCTTTTGAACAGATGTGAGATAATTGCAAGAGGTGTGCGAGCCTACATAGCCAGGTCAGAGGGTGAATTCTGCTCTCATAGCAATGCAAAATCTCACTCAGAGTAATATTTACATATGTGTGAAAACAGAATTTGGCCTCATGGTTTTACATGTGAACAAAGGAGCTAGATTTGGCCTGCTATCTTTGCTCCTCAACTGTCTATGAGCCTAATTGAATATTAGCATAATTAAACACTGTGTATTGACGACTGCATGTCACACTGGCTTCCATACTGAGACAAGGAAAGGGAATTTGCTTCAAGTGCTACTGCCTTTTCCCAATGGCCTGAATAAATGGAAACAGAAGGGGGAGCTGTGGGAACAGAAAAAAGAAAGGGAATTATTACAAGGAAAAACTTCAATTTATTTTAACCATACTTGTGCTCACCTGAAAGACAACATTGTTTGACCTAACAGAGTGGGGACTAAGAAAGCATAGGGTGGCCAAGTTGTGCAGTGAATGAGACACTACTGACATGTGAAAAACCTAGTGTAAATAACAGTAGTAAACACAGGCTGGAAATCTGAAAGTCTCTAACTCATTAGAGTGACAAAGTTCTACCTCCCACTATCAGGAAGTAAAATTTTAAGCACTGTTAAGGTAGAAATTGTCAGGCTGCTAAATGGTTTGATGACTGAACTAGGGAACTGGATTCAGAACTCCAGAGTTCTCCCAGACTTTTGTGGGTTTGAGGAAAGAGAAGTAAATCTAGCCTGGTGTTTTAAACAGTCCTCTGAGAGACTTTGTTTTCTATAAGGAAGAACAGGTTCACAAGAGGAACCTGAAAATAACCCAAGGTATTAATGCAGTATTTGTGGAGGGTGACTTCTGCTTTAAATATATGTTCTGCATCTGGCAGAGGAGAAGGTGGGGGATGGTGCCTTGCACATGAGCTCTAATTCCTCTGCCTGCTGGCCTCTGGGGAGGGAAGAGGGCAGCATTGCTGTAGCAAATGCCTGAAATATCCTTGCTCAGTTGTCAGCCAGTAAAGGCATATGCATAGCTGTGAGTCCTCAGAGTAGTTAGGTGCTTCTTTCTGCCACAGATAGCTACCTAAGTGTGCTAGGAGAGCAGTCTAAGAACTTTCCCAAGTATCCTTGCTGTCTCTACTGCCCAGATTATATGGTTCCCTTGGTTTTTGCTTTGCATGCAATATGACCAGGTTTAAAGCTTTAACTGTGATTTTCTAAGGTCTCCATGGAAAAAGCTTCAGCTACCTAAGCAAGCACACCTGTCTTGAGTGTGATCATCTTCAACACCTATCATCCCCTGGAGAAGGGGAATTACTAGCCCTAGTGGGTACTACCCAGAATATGGAGACAGTGGTGGATCCCAGTGTTGAATTAATTTCCACACATCATCAGAGAAGCAAAAACTTCAATACGGCAAAGAAAATCTACTTCAGTCACACAAGAAATAAAAGAAAAAAGCCAAGTAATTTCCCACTTGGTGAGAAACAGAAAGAAAATATGAGTTTCCTGTAAAATTATTAAAGTATCATATCCTACTGTGATAAGAGTTATATTAAACCTTCCCCCCAGTAGAATACATGGAAAGTGAGTATGGTGTTCTTTGCATTCGCTTAATGACACGAATGAATAAATTTCAGTAAATAGAATATGCACTACAGACATTAATTGTTCTGTTTTTGTGAGATGTTTCTTTCCTTATAGTTCTTCATTAGATCTTCAGTCACAGTTATTTTGCTGCTATTTAGTGAACATTTCCCATTTTATTTTCTGGTCACATATATCGTTAATCAAATTTAGCGAGGGTTAGGGTGAAATGATATAGTAGATATATTAAGCAATAAAAAACTGCACATGCCATTAAAACTATAGTTCTAATACTAAAAATAGTTCAGTAATCAGTGTTGAAAACATTTTTTCAATGATGTTAAAGTTGTTACAATGAGAAAAATCTATTTTAATAACAAACTGAAATTCCTTTGTCTTTTTTATTTAGATCTGTCTTGCAATGCTATTATTGTGTATGGTAGCATTTTATTCTAAACAATTTAGACAAAAAAAGTGTACCTATGAAAGATGGAATTGTATAGAATAGTAGTGCAATAGTAAGTGAAAATGTTATTTCTACTGCCTCATAAAATCTGATCTGCTTTTGTTGAATTCATACCATAGTAAAATAATTTCCTCTTACTAATAAAAACATTACAAAATATTCTTATTCAAGTTGCGCTATGTAATTTGTCAATAATTTTGTAGCTTCCTTGAGTGAGATTTTCAGCTAAGAATCCTGTTGTCACTAATAAATGAGGTCATTTTAGTCATTATTTGTGGTTGAAATTTTAATTTTAATGCTTAAATGGGAGCTTTAAAGCAGCTGCACAGTTAACCTGGGCTTTATCTAAATTAGAGTCAAAAAGACTGTTAACTGAAAACCAAAACAAAACCTACCACAAAACCTACCACTGCCACTTTCTGAACTAAGGCTGTAAGTCTACATGTTTCACTTGACTACGGGAATCAAAACCACCTATCTCTTTCACAAAGGCTCAAACCTGTCTTTTCTTCAGTGACCAGTGATTATGCTGACAAGGACAAACCCATGCTGTCCTACACTTGTCTACCTTGTCCTGAACTGTGATTGAATCCCAGAGCCTGAAAGGCCACATAAAACCTGCACACACATGGGATGGGTGTGATGAGGTGGAAGACATTGATGCACGTGTCGTACTTCCACAGTAGTGGAAATCCAGGCTTCAGGCCAAGGATGCTCATAAGTAAGTTTGTTGTAACTTTTCTGGGTTCTCACAGTTATTGTTGCCAGTGTACCCCAATGACTGAGTCTGGTAGCTTTTCTGAAATCTTTGAGTAACAGAGACGTGACCCCTGCATGACAATACCTGTAACAACAAATGTTCAACCTCTTAGGTGGTTTTTATACAGTATGACCTTCTTAAGAAAAGCAATTTTTTTGTGTTTTTAGTTTTAAAGCATGGGACAGAAGCAGTGACAGTTTTACCAGACTACAGGGCTTCTCTGGATGCGGGAAGTTTATGAAAGGACTGGAACCTGCCTTCTCTCTGGCTGAGTGGGATACTTGGGTGCTACTAAAACTGGAGTGGGAAGAGAGTGAGGTGGCAACCCAACAGCTATTTCACCAGTTCATTGAAAGACTGGAGGGGCCTCTGTGCTATTACACATTTGTATACTTTAAACAGAATCTTCTACAATAGACTTGGGAATGTTTCCTCTTCATGAAAACGAAGTATTTGAGACTTATGCAGGATGGCTTTTGAGAGGTGGATCATGAACATCTCCATCTAATGATGAAAGAATTCTGTTAGAATAAAACCATCAAGGATTAAAAGATGCTGAGCAACTAGGATGCTAACTACTATTTCTAAGGAGAAATATAAGTACATAAATAAGAAAGAGCTAAAAAAATTCTTGCAGAAAAGGGGAGTTTTATCCTGGATTAATGAATTATGGTGAACTTTTGTTACAGCCCATTTTGCTAATTTAATGCTTAGATCTTATGATTTTATTTTAGTGTTGGCCATACTTAATCCTAATGCTAAACACTGGATATAAAAGGCAATTGGACAATGAATCAGCTTGTATTCATTATAATTTTCAAATTAACAGTGGCAGGACCCATCTGAAGATGAAATGAAGCCCTGGTAAAGAAAAAGGTATAATGAAAATCTTCAAATGTGTTCAATATCTGCTTTTAGTACTACTTTAGAAAATGCCTACTTGCAAAATTACAAGCATTATTCCTTGATACTGAATGCTCTGATAAAGAATCAAATTCCATGGAAGTAATTTCTGACTTTAATTCTTTAAGAATTGTTTATCAAGTTTCTTGTCACATGAGTTTTCTTGTGACCAAAGTTTCCATGAGATAAACTTACAAATGAGCCCATCCAGCAAGAGTAAAAGATTGTTCAAGACTCTAATGGGCCACAAATTGGATTGCTGAACAATCCTTTAATCTGTTGTCTCTGTTCTTCTTTCACTATAACTAAGAGGAGGGGAAAAAAAGCTATGAGCTGCTGTCAGTTGTAATTATGCCCAACTCAGATAAAATGTTCTGACCTGTGAGAGGTAGGTCAAATGTCAGAGAAGGCTTATGGGAAATAGTAGAAGGTTGAAGGATTCTAAATAAGCTTTGCAAGTATTTACCCCTTTTGTAGAAAATACCTGTGAATTTCTAAACCGGAAAAAATTATGGAAAATGTCATAGCATGTCTACAGTGACCCTGTTCTATAGTAATTTCTTGTCAGTCATATTGATGATTTAAGTGGCTTAATAATTATTTTGCCATCAGAGATGACACACATTGATGCCTCTTCAGCAGACACCTTTTATATATCTGATTTATGTCTGGTTTAGAACAGCTTAGTCACGATGTTTAATGTTGTCCATGTATATACACGTTCATGATAAAACTTGAACCAACATGTTTTAATTTTCATTGGAATAAATTTGCTAATCTATTCTGGTCTACTCAGTAATCCATTGTACAGGCACCAACTTAATAGAAGCCTGAATTTTACAAGAAAATACAGTACAATACAAATATTTACAATACAAACATTTAAGGTCTCACAGGACTACATTGATACTATGTTTATAGATTGTGATGGTAGTTATAATACTCTGTAACTTATCTTTTGTTAGCTGGGGAAGTGACTTGAAATGGGTAGTTGCTTGTGAAACGAGATGGTCAGACAAAGTTGTGAGAATCAATTGAGAACTGAAACATCAAACCCACAGTTTTGTGAATAAAGCCTGAAAATTTTTGTTTGTGCTGGACTAGTCACTTTCATGCATGATACCATCATTTTTCACTATAAAACCCTCTACATTTATTATGTAAATACAGCTGGAACTATGTGCCTAGGTTGGAGTGAAGTGGGTTAAATGTGGAGAATAGGGAGCATGATCAGCACTTACAAATGTTCCAGATTGAAGTAATTATCTTTTATGTATCATTAAATGGGATGCAAAGTCAGGGATATGTGTCAAGGAGTGAGAAACAGGATATTCAGTCCAATCTCTACCACCTTTTATCTTGTACATTAATATTATTACTCTGCTTATTTATGAAGCATTAAATGCATACTGAATGGCTTTAAAGGTGAATAAATTGCTGGGTTGCAAGCGCAGGAGAATCTTGTTGACTTACACAATGAATTACTACTCTCCCAGTTCTTGACTGCTTCTGTAGCTAACACAAAATTACCTCTTCTCCACTCCTTTCTTCTGTACACCTATGGCGTGATTCCAGTTTGACAGAAGTGGCTGTTAGCTCCTACCTTGAGTCACCAAAGGATGTAGAGTTGTTACTTGATCAATTCATATTAGTCTGACTCCACTAAAGTTTTCAGAGCAAAATACATGATATTTTGAAATTCTGAGGAGAACAGCATATATGTATTGTAAATAAACAATTGTTGAATACTTTCCCGAGAATATTAATATATAAACCAGTTATCTTGAGTCATACCAAGCTTGTTTAAATTTTGCTGCTGCTGCAGATACATTTTGAGTGACCTTACAGTTCTTCCTGTAATACACAATAAATGGAATCACTTCCATTCTTTTAAAAAAGCATGCAAAAAGAATTTTTAATTTTACATGACCATAATCTATGTAAACATTATTTTATCTAAATGGCAATACTTCCCGTAGGATTTTTCCACTAGCTCTAACCACCAAGACATCTACATGGTGGCTTTTCAATAGAGAGCTTCAAGTTGTTATTTTCTTTGTTTAGTGCACAGGAACAAGAGTATAAGAAACTTTAAGATTCTGTTATGTTCTCTGCATCTGCACCAGCAGTTAGGTGGTTTTCTCTGAATATCTGTTATAATGATTTCAAATAATGGTATGAAAACGTTTTATTATTGGTTTGCATGTGCCCTTATTATTATTTATATGGTATGCCTCAGTAAGTGTAATGTTTCCTTGAAACACTCTGTACAGGGGTATAATCTGTTCTACCACTGTTGTCTGTATCAGTGCTCATTTCTCACTCTAAAAAAGATAATTTGTATGTCCTTGAAATTAAAATTTGATGTTATATGAAGTACACATATATTGTTTTCACTAAAAACTTTTTATCATATAGAACACTCAAATACCTTTTCTCAAAAGGAAGAAAAAAAGAAACCCAAACCAAAACTCAAAAGACATCGAAGAATGTTTAGAGGTTTAGATAAGCTCAATGGATTTTAGAAGCTATTTGGAAAAAAAAAAAAATCTTCCAAGTATTATTTCCTTTTAATTTGTGAAATCACTTTTAGTCTTGACTGCTGTACTTGGTGATTTCTGATCTGTCATTTTTCTTGGTGACAAGTAAAAGTTCTAATGACCTGAAAGTTCTCCAGAGATACAACACGAGCCTCTTACTGATACATAATGGCTTTCACCTGCTACCAAAACAGGCCTCAGACCTTTTTGCTACATGGTTCAACATTTCCTGTCTTATTTAATAAATAGTACCCTTTCTGAATTAAAAAAAATATTCCAAACTGTAAATGGAAAAAGAATATAATGTAAATGTATATAATAAATATCTAAAATACTGTGTAGTAAATACTTTAAATAATACCTGATTTTGCAAAAGATATTCCGACTGATCTTGTGACCAATTTAAAATTCTCTTTGTGGTTAGGAGATTTGACAGGATCAAATATGTATTAGGCAGGACCAAAATATGTAGTCATGGTCTAGTTGGTCAGTGATAGCATTCTGTTTTTGTCAAAGTTCTGAAAGACCTAGGTAAGCTAACAATTTAGCTGTAATATCAAATTAAAAAAAAGAAATAAATTTTATAGTTAGACTTTCTTCAAAACAGTACGTCAAAATTTGGTTATCACTTTTTAAGAAGGACTTGCTGCTAAGGTGGTCCTAAGATTGCAATTCTTGTTCCATGTCTCCTGCTTTTCTCCATCCCATTTTTCCTCTGCATGGTAAAAATTTACTACAACTGTACAAATTGAATAACACGTTAGCTGATGATTATCTCTTGGCTTTCAGAATGGTTAGAGGTGGATTGCTCAGAGCACACAGTAAGGGCAGCTCTGTGCAGAACGTGTTTTTGCCAACAACATGATGGTCAGGCTAAGTAAAAGAACAGAGGAGGCCAAAAAAACTCCAGACCCTCACCTCCCCCTTCCAGAAACTAGAAGAAAATTGCACTGATCGGTTCCCACCCCCCTTCAAAATGCAACCCAGAGCCACTCCGTACTTTGTCACAGGGTCATTACTTGCATGACAATATAATCTCTTTGTTTTTAGAATCTGTCATCCCCTGGCTGAAGGGCTTGACTCCAAGGGTGAGTACTGATAAGGACGTGGAAGCTGCTGGGAAATTCCATGCAGAATGAGGGGATCTGTTTTAAGCTTGAAGCAGCTGCATAGTCTCACTTACACCTGCCTGCCAAAAAAGGGATTTGGTGAGGCACCTCACCACAAAAGCTTCCTTACTCTCACATTATCATCTAGATTGACAATTCTGATGGAAGATGCAAGTTCTCGTGTACTCCATACCAAAAACTGAACAGAAGATAACCTGACCTTTCTTTAGTATACAGAATGATGGATTAAATGAAGGGAAATAGTACTTTACTTCTAAATGAAAAAAACACAATAACCCCCCACAAAACAACCCTGCCCAGTTTTTGTGTCTGATTTCCTGGTCACCTTTTATTTATTTTTCTGTCATTAAGAAAAAAACACAAACTAGAACTGTGATGACAGCCACAGGTGACATTACTGGATGTTTTCTGTGTTGTAGTGGGCTGTAGTTCTGATTCTTATACTTAATATTATATTACTGGGTTGCAAAAAGCTCCTCCTGCTTTAGATCCTTGTGTTTTTAGGTTCTCCATTTAGATTTTCTGTTTCAAACAGAAAGATGAAACCAAAGGAAGGGGAAGGGAGAAAACTGATTCCTTTTCAGGCTTTGAGAGATATTAAGAAAATATCTTTAATGAGTGATTTTTTTTCCTCACAAAATTGTATATTTTAGCTTTAGTATTAAAATTGCTGATCATTGTAAGCTAATATTTGAATGGGAAGAAGTCCACAACATGATATACTTTTGTGTTTCCCCACTGAGGTTTATTTGATTTGAAATACGCCTACACATAACTCACAATTTTTACAGTTTTTATTAATTTGATTGCAATACTGTGTAATTTGTGTGCTTTAATTAAATCAGCTACACACTGAATTCCTTAGTCTCCTGAATTATTTCAGTATGGCACAAATCAATTGAAATTTCTAATTATTTGTTTCAAGGAAATACAAAGATCTTCTCCAATGGGTAATATTCATTTACAGAGGCAGACAATTCTTAAAGGCCCAGGAGCCAGGAACTGCCTTTTTTTTGCATACTCTATTTCTTTACAATTTTAAATCTTAATGAATTAAATATCATAATTTGATGTGAAGTGAAAAATGAAACTAAAATATATCCATTACAACAAGAGGAGAAAACTACTTTTTCAGATAGAGAGAGCAAGACTAATTCTTTTGTGTTTCATAGAACTATTATGGTAAATTATATTAATTAAGATCATGGCTAGAAATTCCAGAGAATGAGACCCTTGTATATTAGTTTGTGTAAGCACAGAGTGCACAGTAGTGCTTATAATTAGGCAGGACAGACTTTAGGTGAAAAAAAATTGTTAAAAACTACCTGCAGGACTGACCATTCTGACAGAAGTAAATATCATGGTAATTTTTTTTTAATTGATTGGGAAATAGAATTTTTTTTCCTTACAACACCATGGGTTAAAATTTTGGACATGAAATCTGGTACATACTATTCTTTAAAATCCAGATCAAGGTATCCAGATTAAGATCCTGTGATCACAAGGTTCTGCTTCTTTTTACCAGATGCTGTAAACTAAACCAGAGATTACTTTCTCTGATTAACTGTTACAGATTTTAAACTTATACTTTTCCAGCCACAGCAGATCTGAGAAAATATTTTTCAGCAAACTATTTGTTTGTACAAAGTTCAGGTTGAGATTGAGCAAAAGTATATTTTCAGGTCACATTTAGTATACAGTACTTTTTAGTCTTCCTGAAATGAAACACTCACATGTACATATCCACACATTTTGAAAATATGCATAAGAAAAGGCTGATTTTTTTTCTTAGAACATAAAGAATATAAACCTTCCATGTTTTTTTTCCCCCAAAACACCCAATGGATAGAGTGGCTAGATGATTGAAATTCTTTTGAAAAAGCTTTTCTGTCCCAAATAAATGAGAGTGCATTTAAGTCAGTGTATTTCAATCGGTCCTGTTGAAGCTCTTCTACTTTCTAGTTTCTCTATAGAGAACTTGAAATAACAGTAGGATTAAGAAACAAATTCTAAATTTCTCTTTTAATTGCCCTTAACCTCCAACCTGTAGGGTCATGCCCAGGCTTTTGTTCAGTGGATAAAGTTGGTTGTGTAGAGTCCTATTTAATGTGCAGTTGTACTCTGGGATGGATCCTGGAAAAAACAGAGTGAGTGGTCAAGTGAATAAAAGCTCTGTTATAAAGCCTCAGAAAAGTCAGACTGTTAGTTAAGCCCAGTCCTTATTTTTAGTATCTTTTGGAGTACTTCACTCTGCAATATTAACAAAGTTGTTCTAATTCTTGTATTTTTTGTGTAACCAGTACATAAATCCTTGTTTTTATTGGATACAATTCCCATCTTCATTCCAATAAAAGTTTAGGGCATGGTAAAACTGTGTAATGTAAACACCCATGTTGCTTTAGTATTAAAAATATAAGGCTGATGAAACTTAAATTCTGCACAGATTTTTTTCTGAGCTTCATTTCTGCTTGGGTTTTTACTTATAGCCTGTTGTTCCTAAATCGTCCTTATAAATGTACTCATGCCACAGCGTCACTTTTGTCAGTCTTGCATCTGGATGCAACAATTAACAAATTGTTGCAAATTTTGAGAGTAAATTAAAACTAGAAAAAATGTGGAAGATAACCAAAGTTAATATAATCTATGCAAGTTGAGAAAGAGTGTAGAACAGGAATAACACAGGTTATAACCAACATGAAGGTTATAACCTGTTCTCTCCATAAAGGTCCATGGGATAGGTCCTGTCCCCTCCTTCATCCTGGGCTAATTATGGGCAATATGATGGTTCTACATCATGTAAGCAATTTAATCTGACTTCTGCTATGCAGAACAAAACTGCCAAACACAGAGTTTTCCAGGTATTTTGATTGGTATTGGAAAGGAGAGAAACAGGGAGAAGACTAAAGTAGAGGTGCAAAGAAGGAAGAGAAGCAAGGGAGAGGAAGAAGAGTATTGATTGGCCAACCTTTTTCCTTCATACAGATGCAAAAGGTGCTGATAAAATGGATTTAATTCTGATAAATATTCCTGCAAACAGGATGATAACCTACTCATACAAACACTTTTCTAACATAACAGTATCTTTCTAAGGGGAAACAGAGGAGGAAGAGCAGAGGGGAGAGCAAGCAGACAAGAATCCACCAAAAAGAGGGAAGTAAAGGAGTGAGGAGAAGGAGGATGAAAGGGAAGTCAGTGTGACAACAGTTTATAAGAGTTGGAAAGCTCTCTTCTGTGTTTTGTCATCAAAAACTTTGGAGTGGAGATTGCCTACAGTAGAAAGGAAGGGGACACGATTGAGAAATAACGTGGGCAGGGAACAGTGAACTTTTGCACTCTTGTACTTCACACACAACCAGCTGAACTACCTGCAAACAACACATCTGGATTCTGGATTAGTTGTGTCGGCTTCGGAAACACCACAGCTGCCATCAGTACACTGCAGCAGTGGTTTGGCTGCCTTTCAGCTGTGGTACAGTGTCATGTGAGCAGTTTTCACTTTCAGGGCCTGAGCTGGCTCTGTACAGCACCACTGGGGACCTGGAAAGTGTTCCCCAGTAGTCCTAGTTTTGTGAGGTTTCTTAGATGGTGTGCAGTGGTTAGCTTCGTTGGATACTCTGAATATGAAATTCCTTTTAGAGCTTAGCTATATGTTAAAATACAGTGGCTTGGATAAAACATAGCCTGTTTCTTCTGCCACAGGACCTTACCTTAGCCAGTAGGCACAGAAAGTTATCATTTTCTTTACTGTTACTACCCTAATAATTCCAAACCCAATCCATTCACTATAAAATAAACAGATTTAAAGCTTAGTAGGTCCAGATATACAGGCTTACAGTTGTTCACAGCTATATATGATTGCAAGATACTTGGCTGTGTACAGTCGCTGCTGTAGAGCTGAACATTCCTTGTGCACTGGAGGTTATAGCTAGTAATGACCTAGTGTCACAAGCCATTTCAGCTTTAATGAGCAAATGTTTTACATGAATGTGGTTAAGAATTTCAAGGAAGCGAGTTAGTTTTTTTAACTTAGAATTTTTTTGTACCATATTTACTTTTGTTCAGCCCTTACTAGCACTCTTTGTTCATAACTGTTGTCCCATTATAAATCATGAGTCATAATTACAAAGGAAGGAGAAAGAGATCATGTGAATCAAGGCAAAGATTCATAAGTTGATGCTGTAATGATTAATTTGCAATGATTAATTCTAATGATACCTACAGTTTATATATGTTTGAGAACTTCACACACTCTTTTCAAATTGGCTTGCAGAACTAATTCCTAACATTTCAAATAGGCAGTCTTTATGAAACAACCTCTGCAAAAATCTGACTTTTCATTACTTATTCCTTACCATTTTCTCTCAATGATATTTAAAAGACAGGTAGATGTGGCCCTTAAGGACATGGTTTAGTGGTGGACTTGGCAATGCTGGGTTAGCAGTTAGACTTTAAGATGGTGATCTTAAAAGTCTTTTCCAACCTCAACAATTCTATTATTCTATGGTTTTCTAATCAGGAATTAGCTAAATATATTAGTTTCTGCTATTTACTTCAACAAATACCTTAAGGCATGAGTTTAAACCTGTCTTTTTGTTTTCAGTGACAGACTACTCTTCAAAACAACCTCCTGACTATTAGCTTCTCTTCATTTCTTTGATGCAATCAACAACAATGAGTATCAGAGGATTAATTTTTAATAATACACATAAGCAGACACAAGTGAACTCTCCTGCTATAGGACTCTTCACCTATTTGTACAAACAGACCGACAGCTTGCTAACAAATCTCTCTGGATTGTAGAGCTTTCCCTTGCAATTTTATAACCATGTAAATATGATTGATTTGTTTTGAAAAGACTTGGCATTAGTGACTTTCAAGATGTTATAGCAGCGTAAAGTTTTACGAATATTAGACATAACATTTTTTCGTCATCTTTTTGAAGATGACCGTAGGGATGCTTGTACCCTTATCACCTTCATGATCTCTCTCTATATTCTTTTGATTATCTGTTTTTGATCCTTATCCAAGTTTAGAAACACTTTTTCTTTTTCTGTGAGTTTGTCTTTCTTTGAATAGTGTTAATTTATGTTTCAGATTTGAACACTGACACCTATCGTTCCTGTTTCTAGGAGAATAAGAACAAGCGTATGCTGATTAAGGAGCATTATAAATGTATTCTATTTTTTTTTTAAGAACTAAAATCCTTATAAAAAAGAGATTTGTAAAGTAACATGTAAAAAAGTAATATGAATGTAATAAAGTAATATGAATTCATGTCTCTCTTACCTGATGCCTTTCCATACTCTCCTGTGAAACCTGGCGAATTTACATTTTTTTCACTTTTTCAGCCCTTTTTTGTAGAACAAGTATTTTAGGTAGACAGCTGAGGTGACTAAATGAATACATATAACATAAGTCCTGAAACTTTCAGCAAACAGAAATTGTTATATTGTACTTCTAGTGATTTTTTTTTTTTCTGTTTCAGCAATGTTTCCATACAAAATCAGACTTTGGCATTTATACTGTGAAAAATCAATAGTCTAACTCATAAGCAAAACCGTCCTGGACGTCATCTCTATTTCTGTCACAGTCTTTGAATACAAGTCGTCTTCTCATTCTGGTTTTCTGTGGAAATAAGGGCCAGGCAATCCAGCTGCTGACTTCTCCTATTCTACACCAGTCCTTCTTAGTAAATTTACAGCTAATTTACACAGACATGGCAAGGAGAAGATCATTAAGATTCTGAACTTTTGTGAAAATAGGCATAAGAGGCAAGTCTTTTCTGGACTATGAGAAAAATAAATTAATGTGTTATTAACAAGAGTTCCCACTACTCTCCTGGCTATGAGTGGGGCTTGAACATTCTTAAATTTCACAGTCAGCTAATCATAACAAAACAGTCCATCAGGAACTAGAATGCACTAGTTTCTTGCATCCACAGAATACTCAACTCATTTTTGTGAATAATAATGGGCCAGAATGCTGGTCTGGGCCTCTAAATACATGTGTACTATGGATGTAAATACCCACAAACCCAGAAAAAAATTTATATTTATGTATGTTCGAAGCAAAATACTCAACCTTTAGAGAGGCTAGAAGGAGAGATTTTGGCAACGGCCTGCTACAAATGAAACTGATGACAAATGGAGAATGTTACATACAAATGGTATTTGATTTGGGGCCCATGGTCAATTGCTACTTTTTGAATATGAAAGCAGTTCATTTTTGGGAGACAAAGATGCCGTTGTAAGCAGGTCACACAGGTGTACCTCAGACTCTTAAGAGACTGTGACTCCAGAAAGTTACGTTCATAACTCCTCCCACTTCCAGAAAGGATGCTGCTTGCGTAAGAAGATTTTGAAACCTATAATTTCCACTGCAGTTGCACATTGGGAATCCCGGTAAGAGCTAGTGTTGGTATTGCAAAGATGATAAGGTATGAACATCTGTATCTTTTAAGTACCCAGTCTTGGGAGAAAATTGTTTCTGGTTCCTTGTAGAAGCCCCTGTTTTTTAACAAAAAGGCAGGAAGAACTTGTCATCTGTGATTCTCACTCTTTTCCTAGAAAGAGCCCCAAACATCCCACACCTCCTACTCTTACAAACCTGTTCTGCCATTTCCTTCCCAGCTCCTGTCCTGATGCTAAGACCCAGAATAGTCCTGCTCCCAGCCTGTCTGGTTAGTCCTTTCCAGGATCATTGACTGTAAGCCTCTTTATTCCGTGTTTATTTTGTTTCCACTATCACAGGTTTTCCTCTTTTTGTCTCTGAGCCCTCCTCATCTCAATTCACTTTCCCAGTTTTCTTCCCCTACTCCCAGTGCTGGTCATGTGTCCCATACTCTGGCCCATTTTGAAGCTTACTGATAGCTGTTTTTACCCCTGTTGCTTTTCCTTTATGCCTCTGGTTTCTGATTTCTCTCTTCCTCAGTCAGCTTTCTTTTTCTAATGCTCTCCATCCATCTTCAAGGCTGACTGGTTTCCTTTCCATATTTCCAGTCAGAAAGGGTCTTGCTCAAGGTCATGTTTAGACCTCTGGAAGTGGTAATACCATTTATAGGAATATGGGTTTCCTTACCTATTATGTTGGTCTTCTTTTGTTTTGGTATTTTTTTTTGCAGAGATAGTTAAATGTACACCACACCCAACCATACTGAAATTTGAATCCCTGCCTCAAATTGTGTGGTGGGCAAATCTCTAGAAAGAAAAAGATTTAGGAATAAACATGGCATTTAAGATTAATTTTTCTTTGCCTTCAGAGTTGGATGAATTAAATTAAACTTTTTTTTTTTTTTTTCCCCTGAAGATTTCAATGGGACTAACAGAAATAAGTTCTTCATGCTTAGGACTCTTGAGTAACCGTGACTATAGACTTTGTTACTTCTCATGGTAACAATATATATGGTTCTTTTCACCCCACTTCTTTTCTTCTACTATCAAACAGCCATGGTAAGCTTCTGAAGATATACCTTCTTTGATTTTATAAGGCCTTATGAAACACTGCAGCCATGCTTTTGAATAAGGAGCTCACTTTTGGATGCCCTAAAGTGGAGGGACTGTCTGTCTGTGACATAAAAGACTACAATGTTTTTTATCCTTTACGTATTATTATACCATAAATTAAACTTTGACTGTAGTTTTAATAACAACAGGTACAGGTTAGGTCAAGACATAAATAACAGCCAGCTTCTGCTGGGGATTAAGTTAATTACTAAGGAAACAAGAGTGGAGCATCCAGGAGTACAAAAGGAGGAATGACTTTCCTGGAAATAGATGTACAACTGCAAGATCTCATCCAGCTAAGATCATCTCATCTCATCTGAGCAGTACAGAATGCCTATAAGTTGCCTGAAATTAGCAATATTTTTTTTTCACTGAAATTGAATTTGGGGTCTCTTAGGTTTAAATTATCCTTACAATGAAAAGATATTCACTAATATACGTGTAATTACTTTGAATAAAATATCATATCTTCTCGTCTTTTTGCTTGGAATAAAATAGAAATCTTGACTTTAGTATAACAATAGCATTCTTAGTGCTGTTAATAGTTTCTTGATAACACTAATTACATTCAATTGCAGATAACTCTTAATTACACTTTCAGTAACATGCAAAATAATCTATTCTAACAGTCAGTTTATTAATATATTTTATGTGTTGATAACAAACTATAACATACAGTTACTGAATATACTGTTACATGACTGCTTCATTTCATTTGTAAGTCAGTTGACTTTAATAGAACAATGAAATTCTTTATAAATAGTGGCCAAATTCTTTGTAGAACCATGATCTAGTTAATTGATTAATTATAATTGCAGATACTTTATTTATAATATTTGAAGACAAAAATAATGATTATCTTTTTATTGCCCACAATTTTTATTGTGGATATTCCATCCTTGGAAGTTTTCAAGGCCAGGTTGTATGAGACCGTGAGCAGCCTGAGCTGGTGGGTGGCATTCCTGCCCATGGCAGAGGTGTTGGAACTGAATGATCTTTAAGGTCTCTTCCAACCCAAACCTTTCTATGATTCCATGATTCCATGATATAAGGCCTATGGTATACTTAAAATACATCTATTCTCAAACAGTGGTTTATTGTTAAGATAATCTATATTCCATTTTTTTTGATTTATTTAATTGTGCTTTATTGCCAGTTATACTAGAAGTTAAATAGATGTTATTGTCTCATGAGAATCTCTGCTGCCTTCTAGTCAATAGCCTATTTAAGAGATTGCAAAAGCAATCTTTAATTACAGTTTTTCTGTATTTTGTTTTTGATAAAGTCAAAACCAGAAAACAAGGTAGTTACTGAAAATTGGAAGCAAACACACCAGAGAACTGGCATTGCTTGAAGCACAAAATATTCAGTGCAAATGGAAGAAAAGTTTCAGGGTTATTTTCTTGCTGATTGGACTGTTGTTTTTGGTTTCAATATTTGTCATGAAAAGTACCAATACCTTGGCATCTGCTATTGCTACAGCTGCTCCTAGATTTAATTTTTCACAGAAGAGGTACAATTCTGAATGCTGTCAAGATGTGTAGGTAAGACTTGTCAAGGGGCAGATACAGTTTTGGAGGTCATGCAGAACCTCCTGGAAGCTTTCCCACTGCATTATTGCCTTTGCCACATTTAGGGAAAAATAAATAAGTTAACAGGCTGGAACCTGGGATAGAAAAAAAGATTCCTGGCAATCTTGTCTAAGAACCACTTCTTCGTGGTAAGCTCAGCACCCTTACAATAGCCTAGAGATCCTAAGAAAAATGATGTTTTTTTCCTTAAGAACTAAGTTTGAAAACTTTGACAACTAAAACTCCATCATTCAGATGTTTATTTTGGGTTTTATAGGTTCTGCTTGTTGACTTGTAGAGTGGGTTAGATGCTTTATCAAGTCTGTACTATCCTGATAACTCTTGAAATCCAGCATCGTCTTTGCAGTTATATATATGTACTCAAACCCATCTTGGCAAGTATCAGGTTTCTTTCCAGTTTTTTGAGATTTTGATACTTAAATAATTTTGATCTTTCTAATTCCATGAGGTAAAGAAAGATGGCCACCATACGAAACGTGAATCACACCTAATTAATCATGTATATAATTGAAGCTATAGCTTTGTCCACTTCAAGTTATTAGTTATCATCTTCTTAACATAGGGAAACCCAATTTAATCAAAGGCAGTGTAAGAATCATAGTTTGTTTAGCTTTCATTTACTGTCTTACTTTTAAGCAATATGAACTGTAGCTTATAATAGAAATCTTTGGCAGAGGGAGCACTGAATACAGAGCAGAATTACCCCAAGGTAGAAACACCATTTGGCTCTCTTTGCAAGGTAGAACTTGTTTCCCCAACAGAGGAACTATAAGAAAATATAAATTAGTAGTTACTTGGGCAGTTCAAGTGTGGGCTCCCCGGTAATGTAAGGATCACAGACGTGAAGTTTTTTAATTCATACATGCACAACTGTGAGATTATTTTTCAAATAATGAAATAATAATTAGTGTGAGATGCTCTCTGATCCTTTCTTTCATGAAGTCTTGTAAATAATCACTTTACTTTTTTTCCCCAGAAAATTTCAAGCGACTTTTTAAAACATGATGTCAAAACCAAAGCTTGCTTTTAGAGATAATTCCCAGTGGAATGACTTGCAGCTGAATAATGTTTTGTTTTTTTATTGACAGGTCTTAGCTTCTTTATGTCTTTCTGTTTGCTCACATCAACCTTGTTATTTTTTACTTTACAAGAAAGCAAACAGCCTGCAAATCTTTTCTGCAGACAAGTCAGTACGTTTTTATACTTTCTGGTGTTTTATTTTCAGGGAAGTTCACATGGAGAGGTTGGGCATGAAGCCAGATGTCCTGGAGGTAATTCCTAGAGCTACAGCAAGCTGTGCATTTACTGTCAACTGCTTTGAACAAATACTTCCAAGTGGCAAGCTCACTGATGCTTGTCTGTTGACCTGGGTTCGAGAAAGAGATGGCTCATGATCTGTTGTTGCCCTGGACCATTGATTCGTGCTCTGATCTGACAATGGAAGAAGGTTTGAGGATGGTGAGCATGGGGGAAGATCCTGATATTTTGAAATTATTTGTAGATTATATTTAGCAGGGATGAGCAATTTGAGTGATACAGTGATATGCTGTAATCCAAATTTGGAAAAGGCAACAGTGATTAATTTTCAATATGGAAATAATTCCACTTCCTATTTAAAAAATGTTGGTATCTGTATTAATCATCTTGGAGTCAGGCTTCATTGGTGAGGTGAACAAAGACCTTGTTCTGAAAATACTTCTGCATAAATCTTTGCCACATTATGGAATGAGCCAGAGATTTCAGCCAGCAGAGGGAACTGCAGAAACAGCCAAAGCAGGAATTGCTATGCTGAAAGGACTAGGAATAAAATTGCTCCCAATCTTTGAATAACCTGTTCAAAGTCACCTTCACCCAGAGCTCTGCAAAAAGCATCCTCATCAGGCTACTAGCGTCCTTCTTGCAATGTCACCTGGCAGCAGAAGGATTTGGGGAGCATTCAAGGAGCAGACACTGTGAGTTTTTTTCTCATACCCCGTAAATTTTAATATCTTACTTAAAAACTTGTTTTTTCCTTCTTTTTTTTTTTTTTTTTGCCTCTACAGTACTGGTTTCTTTAAATTAGTTTTGCTAAGTATGTAATTGTAACCTTGTAACCATATTTTTGGATGGTTTTTAATCTCCATGGTTTTTCAACCAAAGCATTAAAATACAAGATATTTTTAAGGTCAAGGTTAAAAACTTAGAAATCACAGCAGCGGTTGATTTTGATACAAATGTTCAGTGCTACTGGGGGAAATTCCCAGTGACTGGGAGAAATAAGTGTTATTTCAAGCTTGAAGAAGAAGGATATGGGGAACCCCAGGCTTTTCAGTCTTACCTTGATCCTTGAGAAGGTGATGGAGCAAAAATATTGGGAACTGTCCAAACACACGAAGGACAAGATAATGATTGGAAATAGTCAG
Source organism: Pipra filicauda (assembly GCF_003945595.2). Taxonomy (NCBI): domain Eukaryota; kingdom Metazoa; phylum Chordata; class Aves; order Passeriformes; family Pipridae; genus Pipra; species Pipra filicauda. The sequence goes on along the minus strand of NW_024104363.1, from coordinate 1,907,665 downwards.
CAGGGGTTTAAGAGGGAGAAGTGATGCCTGATGACCTCAGAGGCTTCCATGACCAAATCACCAGTTCATTGGAAAAGGGAGAAACACAGGATATTGTTTATCTTGACTGCAACAAGACTTTGAACACTGTCCTCCATAACACCATAGACACACTGATGAAGTGTTGACTTGATAAGAGGACAGCAAGGCAGGCTGGAAGCTGTTTGAACTGCTGGGCTCAAAGGATTATGATCACTGAGAAAAAGACCAGATGGATGTTGGTCACCAGAGGTAGACCCCTGGGCTATTACCATTTGAAATCTTCATTATTAACCTGGATGATAGGACAGAATACACCCACCTTCAGTAAGTCTGCAAACAACACAAAATATGGAGGGGTGGTTGACACCAGATGCCATTCAGAGGGTCCTTGAAAGGCTGAAGAAATGGGCAGAGTGAAACCTCATGGAGTTCAACAAAGGGAAATCCAGGTCTTGCTCCTGTGGGAGAGTGACCCCAGGCACCAGTTTTGGCAACTGGGTGTAAAACAACCAGAAAGAAACTTTGCAGAAAAAACTCTGGTGGTCCTGGTGCACCATAAGTTGAACATGAGCCAGTAACATGATCTTGCAGCAAGGAAGGACAAGACCATCCTGGTTTGCATTAGAAGGAGTGACAGAAAGTTGAGGGAGGTGATCCTTCCCCTCTAATCAGCTCTGGTGAGACACATCAGAGTGATGTCTTCAGGATGAGAAAGACAATTGCCAATCTTTGTAGTAATATTTGATCTTTATTAGAAATGAAAAGGCTGGCAGTAGTTTATAATTTTACCTAAATTTGGGTTATTTTCTTGTGCACAGTGGTTGTTGGCTTATTAGGTTATTATCTTGCCCTGTGACTCACGTATCTTATCTGAAGCCTCATTTGCCTGCTAGTTGTCAGTATCTCTATCTCTTTCTCATTAAAGTAGCCAATATGCTTTTCTTTCCACTCTAGCTGAAACTTGAATGGGTATTAATAAATTACTAAGTGAGAACTTGAGGACTGTTCCTTTTCTTAGAAGGGCTTTCTTCTCTTTTTACGGGAGGTGTGATCCAGACTATTCAGTTGAGTTCCCTTTTTTATGAGAGAGTGTGTCAGTGCACTTCACCTAAAGAAACCCTGTTTAAATTTCCAGTCAGGGCACTTGTGAAGCTGGCAAAAGGAGATTCAGGACATTTCATGGAAGCACTGCCTTTTCTCCTTTGACTGGCTTGGAAAATTTTCAAAGGATATCCAGTCCACCTGAATCCATTTCTATCCATGTGGTCTGTATGTCCTGTAAGGTACCTTCTAGCTCTTCTGGGGATGGCTGTGACTGCCAGTTACTCACTTAAGATAGGTTACATACTCCAAAAAGGGTGAGGAGACTGAAAGTCCCAAAGTAGTGTCTTAAACATGAACACAAATATAAATTACTCTTTTTTCTTAAAGGGTGACCAGAGAACACATTGTACATGGAAGTACAAAACCCAAAATTACCAGTCCTAGGAAACGTCACTGCAATATAGCAAAAAAAGCTTAAGTTTCACTTCAATCAGCTTGAAAGAGAACATTTCAATTCTATTTGACACACTGAATAAAAATTGATTTATGAAAGGTTTGTTTCGATCAAAACTAAGACAATCCTAGATTATTCTGTCATTAATTAAAATTAAAATATTAAAATAAACTTAATTCCATTACAAATGCTGATATTTTAACTTTTGTTTTTTTGTCCAACCTAGAAGAAAAACTGAATTTTAATATTGCATTTCATTAAAATGATATTTTTTATTTTTCACCAAGATGCAAAGCAATTTTTACTTGTACACTTGTTTATATAAGAGACCATAAATCACATAGCAATTGATCTTCTCCTGTATTTTCATTTTTGATGAATAGTAGCATTTAAACAGCTTTAATCCTGGGAAATCACATAAAAGAAATCTCTGGTATTTTTCTGCCAATAAAGCACTATTTCCAGACTTTATTAAATACAGTATGGCAGTGGGGACCCTTTCTGGGAGCTTAAACCAAAAAGTGAGTGAGAGCTGGATATTTGTTGATAGTTGGGCTGAGTGGCTATTACACAAGCATGGTAGCTCATCACTGCACTTGTCAATGAAAGCCTGGATCTTCCAAAGGAGGAGTCACGCTGTGGATTCCTCTGTGGCAGGAATATGCAGGGAATGGGGCCTTGTGTGATTACTATGGCTGCTTCAAAGCCCTGGCCTTTTTGTTGCTTAGGCTGTAGTTCTATCAATAAACATGCAATGGTTTTAGCACTTCAGTAGTATATGGATCTAAATATGAAAAGGGTGTTTGATTTTGAGGTGAAATCAGGCCTAAAATTCATATTTGGTACAGAATTTGTTACCTGGATTTTTGGTATCTTAATGGTAAAATTCTTCGGATGTAATTTCTGTCTTGTCGGACTGGAACCAGAAAGCAGTGACTTAAGTAGTTTTGAATCTGATAAGGAAATGGCATGGTTTCAAGTGTAGGTACATTGTTTTGACCTATGTCTATCCTGTAACAAAGGTACGTCTTGAAAGGATCTCCAGAGATACAGAGTAATGGAAAAGACTCCTTACTATGCCATCAGCATCACAGAACTCTACGTCCTATCTTCAAATTTTGTCATACTTGAACAACACCACTGATAAAGCAGTGTGAATTTGATAATTTTTAACAGAAAAAGTCAAATGAAATAAATGACACCACAGTAAATTGTTACACTGGCTACTGAAGCTGTATTTCAGTTTTCTCTTCTATATCTGATGATGAAATGTGCAAAAAAAAAGAAGTTTTACAAACACTGTAAATCCCACTGTGAGTTCATTAGTCAAATGAGAAAGCAGTTGTAATTTTAATAGGAATTTTTATATACTATCATAGGCCTGGAGCTGTAAACTTTAAATCCTTAATTTAAGTATAAGACTTCTATAGCCATTAGCCTGGTGTATAATCTCATATAAATACTAAGGTAATTTGTTTGCCTCATGGCATTTCTGAAGTAAAGAATGTATAGTATCACAGCAAAATCGAGCAGTATGCTGCAAAGAAAACAGTTATTACTGTTTTACAATGATTCTTTCAGTTCAGTTTCTTACTAAGATTAAATGGTTTCTCTGAAAAACAGAAAGTTATATTATCACATATGTGAAAGTCTTTTCATATGCAGATAAAACAAAAATGAAGACGTGTGACAGTCATGATTTTCTTATACGTGCTGCATGTATGAAGTAGGTTCTGCAGCCTGTATTTTTTTTAAAGTAAGAGCAGGTAATAAGAACTGTTTCTTCTGGTCTTCTGATGAGTAAGGGCATTTACACATGTATGTTTAGTGGAAAAAAATTAAGACAGATATAATAGATAGTATTTATTTACTTCTCTATTCACTCACATTTAGAATAGCTATAAAACAAACTTTCTTGCAGGTTCAAAACACATTCACAGTTAATACATTTCCATTGCTGTATTGCTACACTGTGACTGGATGAATTTGTTTTTCCTCACTCAGATTTGGTATCACACCATCTTCCTGATTTCCCATTTTTGCAAAGTTGTATTTCTTTACATCTTGACATTTTTATGTTAGTTGCTAAAGTCCTACAATGGCAGCAATTTCACTTTTGCTTTCTTTGTGAATTTTCCTTTTAGTGATATTGTCTTCCATCAGTTTCTGATATGCAGTCTCATATGTTTGTGACAGCTAAATTGAATACAGTTTCCTCACAAAATGTCAGTGATGCTCTGGAGGTGATGATCAGCTTATTTTAAAACAAAACTGAATACTTGTGAATTTTTTGGTTGTTCTATGAGGGAACAGGTGCATGCATTTTAGGCAATTAAATATCCTGCATTTCACTTGAATGACACTAGATGGCCTTCCAAATATTTTTATTGTGGCTGTTCTATGCCATGATATATGGAGTAGTATGGTACACCTATACTTCAGACCCAAAGTATTATTTGATGACCTGCATTCTGCTCCTTACTAGTAATGCTTGGGTATATAACTCTTCTGAATTAGTTTTCAGTATACCATAGAACTACAGTGCATCATCATTTTGGTTGTCTTCTGTGGTAATCATCTATTGGTGTAGACAGCAGGGTTTTTTTTCTTTTAATCTTAAGACAAGACAAATGAACAAATATTAGTTATTCATCTGTTGTGGATAGATAGAGCAGATTTTTTATAAAATTTATCTATTTAAAAATATACAGTTTTGATATTGTTAATTATATTGACCAAAAATGTAAATAAAATGAGAATTTGTCATCATTTTTCTGAGCATGAATTATTCATTGCCAAAGTAAGACTTGAGAACTAAAGGTACCTGAAAATTAATCTTCCACTTCCAGCCAAAATTGTTGTTACTGTGAATTGTTTTAGTGATGAAAAGCCCCTGTAGTTCCAATTTAGCTCAACCCAAAGTGCAACCCACTCCCTTCTATTTGGGCAAGCTCAATTTCAGTATTAAAAGTGCTATGTGAGTAAAAATCCCTCTGAAACTACCTGATTGATAAGGTGAAGATACTATTAAGCTGGATCAGGCAATGTTCATCTAACCTGAAGGATTAAATTTGCCCACAGAGTTATTAATTTTTCAGTGCAAGTAACAAGTTTTATTTTGTAAATTTGAATCCCTATATCTCCAAACTACCAAATGAGCCTTGCAGATTATCAGATTGCTCATTTCTTGTTGTGATTGTCTTGTCAGCATGCTTGAAGGAGATCTTACGCCCATTTTTTGACTCGTAGATTCCAATCCTTTAATACTTTTTCTTATGGAGAATAACTACTGCTCAGTACAGTATACTTCTTATTGAGGATATGGGCCAACTGCCGTTAAAGAAAGTGGAAAAATTCCCACTGACTTGAGTTGAAACTGGATCAAGCTCATGGGAAGCTAATCAGCACAGGATCTACACACATGCTCATCCTATTACTGTTTATTTGTGTCTAAGTAAATAGAGTACCAGAATAACTTGCAAATTAAGCTGCCTCTAAAAGTTTCCTTACTTCTCATAAAATGCCAGTATAGATTGACAACACATATAACTAAATAAATGGTAACATCAGACATGTACGGTAAGTGTATGAAACTCCATGCTTGATTTGGCCCCATGCTCTTTGCCTTTTCATGTGAACAAACAAGACCAATGACCTCATGAATAGCAATTTGTGGCAGGTTGCCAAGTCTGGGTTCTGCCTGAAATAAGGTGTTACAGAATATAACATTCCAGTTATACAAGAATAGCAAGAAGATGACTGGGACAGGAAAGCAACTACAATTATTCATGTGTTCTTTCTGGTTTTATTCTTCATGTTCTTTCTTTTCGTTTATAAAATCTATGAAACGTAAAGTGACAGTGGATTAAATCTTTGCTGATGTGTAGATAGGAGATGAAGATGACGCAATATTTTGTCAGCCTTCTGACTCCTGGAAGCTTCCAGTGGCAGCTGTCAAATTTGAAGTGGAGGTCCGGTGAACTTCCAATTGACTGTGATGCTGAAGAGACATGATCATGTAGATCAAGCTGTATTTCTTTTATTCCACTTTGTAGTTCTATAGTTTGCTAAAGACTGGATTGTACAGCTTGAGGTAAGCATAAGACTAGCTTATGGAAGACTCGTTTAGCTGGAAAAATGCCTCAAAGTCAAAACCTTTTGTAATCTGTTTGTTGGATTTTTTTCCACTGAGATAGGTAATACTTTTATATGTGCTATGTCTGGACTGGAAAAGTAAACAAGGCCAGGGCACAAACTTGAGAACTAGCACACGATTTATCTATTAACGTGCTGTTCTCGAGGAGGATGGGCCACCCTTTCTGGGCGTGAGGAGAGAAAGGAGAATGTAGCATAAGAGCTCAAGCCACACTGTGCTCTTTGCCTAAAGGCTGGATAGCAGGCCCTGGTCCATTTTATTTAGTAGCAGACTGCATGATGGGCTCAGAAAAGATCCAGATTCTCTCATTCTTTTAATTAACAGCTGGTGTAAATTCTTATATGATACTTTCAAAAACTGTAATTTAAGTTGGCTGTTTCTGTCAGCATATTTTCAACAGCTTGCACATGACAAATAAGTGAAAGCTATCTAGAGACATCTGGTTATTGTCTCATGGTCTTGAAGAAAATTTCAGATGGCTACGAGACAATCTAAATTAAGACGATCCTGGAAGTACCTTTCATCTCATAACAGAGAAGCAAAGTATTGCAAAGGGTATACAATGCTATATTTATACAATTAAATTATTTTTTTTATTAAAATAAAGTGAGCTAAAGTGCTTTCTGATGTTAAAAATACATATAATGTGGCATAAAGTGGAGGCTATTTCCCAAGAATGACTCCTGGTCAGAGCTTAAGACTAATCAAGTTAATTTATAACCCCTTCTCTCCTTCAGAACCTTAATTAATAGGTAATTTGTGGCAGCACTGGTTGCAAATGATTGCATATAAACTTTTCTATACCATATTTCAGTTCCAAGAGGAAAAGGCTAAGGTCCTCTTGATTACACTGCCCCTTTCAGAACAAGCTCCTCGTTCAAACATGAGTGTTTTTCGAAGGAAAAGAGTTTTGATTTTGAAGCATCCCGCACTATAGACAATGACATGTTGAAAAAAAGATTGGATAAAATATCCAACATTATAAGTGATGCTCAAAATAGCACTCAGATAAAAATAGATCTTAGGTTTCAATTCCTGCACTTAAGAGAATAAGGACTGTGTGAACACAAGGACATTTGAACAAGGATATTGTATTGGATCCAAACGACTTCTCAGCCACTATCTGTGGGGATTTGTGACCCTTCTGAATCAGTGTCACTACTAGTCCATATATTATGACTTATTTAATATTTAAACTGCAAGTGTTTTGGAGCAGCATTTTTTTTAATGTTTTGATAGTGTCCAGTGTAAACGGCTTGTGATCTATGAACTAAATGGCAATCAAAATAATAATACATCATCTAGACCATAAGTCTCATCAAATTTGTTGCTTGCCTTGCTCAAATACAGAATCGGTGGTGAATTCTTATAGTGGCTATTCAGTATTCGTGTCATATTTCTAATATTCATGGCTGTGAGCAGTAATATTTTTTTAATTCAGTATTTCCTCAGCAGCATAACCAAAAGATTGTGAAATCCTGGTCGAAGTCTCTATTTTATGCATAAAGGCTTTTCTTTCTTCACAAGTAGTTTTAATCACAAGTATGGCCTCTCCTTTGAACAAACCAACCTTCTTGGTAGAGGCCTGGCAGAAGTATAGATGGAAAACAGCAAAGATGGAGTTTTATTCAAAAGATAAAAAGTAGATCTTAAGCAAAACCCTTCTCTTATGTCCTACTATAACTTACAGGCATATTCTTTAGCTCTCAAGTCATCCTAGTCTTTTTGGGAAACAACGCTCTCAACTTGTCATTTTCCTTTCTCCTTCTTCCTCACTCCTCTTTCAAGGGAACAACTCTTTTCCACAGAGTGAATTAATTTGCTGAAGAATGTTCCTCCTCATTGCTCTTGGATTGAACTGGGAAGTCCAAATCAGGATCCCAAGTCCTGGCCCTGACTCTGAATTTTTATTTTCTTTGTCTTCCCAAAAATGTCATTTGAGCCCTGTGCTAGAGCTTGAGACATCACCACGGTGTTTGCAACAAACATCCATGGAGAAAGAATTGATTTTCGCATGGGCTCTGAAAATTCACCTGCAGGATGAACCATGTCCCTAAACTCAGAAATCAGAATCAGAATAAAATATATGAAGAGTGACAAGGAAGGAGTGGGACAAAACAGCGATTCTTGTGAGTTTTGCCAGTCAGCACGTCATCAGTAGGACAATAAAGTTCTGACTGCCAAAGGACAATTGTAAGCAGGATGTACTGCAGACAGCATCTGCAGTACAGATACTGTACTGCAGATGACAGATACTGTATTTCAAGGTAATTATAGGTTGTTTGCAAAGACAGAACAGCACCCTTCCAGTGGCTAATGATGCAATCTCTATACGGGTTTTCAAGCTAAAGTCAGGTTTCTTACTGACTTCTATCACACTAAGTACAGAACGCATACATTTGATTTGATGAGCTGTTGCACACTATAGACTTGAGAGATAGTTGCACTTTATCTTCCTTTTTAATGGTTGAAATTATGGGCAAATATTGTGATGAAACTTTCATACATCAGTGTTTTAAATCTTCAATTAGAATATTATATTTAAAAATTCTCTTTTTAAGAAGTCCGTTTAGATATTTACCGTGTAACTGTTCTTTACGGTGACTAAAATTTCACATGTCATACCAAAACAGTAACAGCACTTTAAATTCCTTGTGGTTGAAGTTGCCTTTTTCAGGGCAGGTTTTGCTGTCTTCTACCTCCTTTGAGCCAAAGCTTGTGGCCAGCTCACTCCTGAGGTACATCAATGTGTTATTCTGCAGGTAGATACCAGCTTGTTTTGCTCAGGGTTCACACCACCAACAGACTAACTGGGTTTGTCTAGTGTCACAGCTGTTATTAAGATCGAGAATAAGCTGGAGCTTAGGCCTGCATGAGAGCAGCTACACAGCTCGAGGCATGGCCAGTGAGAGCCTGTATCTGCTCAGCGTATGTGCACAGTGACATCTTGTTTGCCTACAAAATACATGTAGCTTTGCTCTTGCAGCCTGTCCCATCTGTTACCCTGCTAGGTCTGGATGCCTTGTGCACTTGCAAGTCCTTTTCTTCTAGAATACCACAACAGCACTTGATTAAAGTAATTCCAAGCTAAACTGTTCAAAACAAAATATTAATTATTCATCCAAGATATTCTGTAACAGAGAGCACAAGGATAAAAGCAGAAAAATTTGCATTGGGCTTACCTTTATGAAAATCTCTTTAGTTTTCCTCTTTTTTTTTTTTTTTAACCTCCCTGGAAGATCTTGTTAATTTAAGTCAGTGCTGTCAACCGTGTCCTTGGCTGGGGAAGTCCTTGTGCAATTCATGAAGGACTGAAGCCTTTGGGAAGGACTCATGTTAGAGAAGTTCGTGGAGGACTGTCTCCCATGGGAGGGACCCCACACTGAAGCAGGGGGAGGACTCCTCTCCCTGAGGAGGAAGCAGCAGCAGAAGCAATGTGTGATGAGCTGACTGTAACCTCATTCCGCATCTCCCTGCACCTCTGAGGGGGAGAAGGTAGAGAATTGGGAATAAAATTAAGCCCAGGAAGGAGAGGGGTGAAAGGGGGGAAGTGTTCTTAAGATTTCTTTTATTTCTTATTATCCTTCTCTGATTTGATTGGTAATAAATTCAATTAATTTCTTCAATTTGGACTGTTTTACCCTGACAGTAATCAGTGAGTGACCCCTCCTTGTCCTTATCTCAATTCATGAACCTTTGTTATATTTTCTCTTCCCTGCAAAGTTGAGGAGGGGAGTGATAGAGTGGCTTTGGTGGGTACCTGGCCTCCATCCAGGATCAACCCACCAAAGGAAGACAGCCTTCTTATTAATATTTGTGTCTCTCTGTCGCAGACTCATCTCCAGTTACTGCTGAAGCTGGATGTTAAGTGCTTTCTGGAGACTTTCTTTACAGATTTTAGGGTTTGTTGCTGGTTTTTTTTCTTGATACTTTTGTTACTGGCCTCAGGGATGAGAATGGTCTACTTTGTTGGTCAGTGAAGCAATAGCATCCACTTGTCCTGCACTGTTAACAACCTCCTTCCTTTGAACTTTTGCAGTTAAGTGGGTAACAGGGGAAGTTACTAAATTCCAGAGTCGAAGAACAACTGCAGAGGACAGATGCTAACACTGTAATGCTTAAATAACTATACATATATTGCCCAGATCTTGGTATTGAATCTCCTGTTCACTCCATCAGCTATGTCAGAACTCATCCCTGGCCTGGTTCTGTCTTCTGCAGCGAGAAATGCGGGAACCTAAAAGTGAGTTCTCTCTCTGTTTGCTTTTTCCATAGAGATTTTTATAACAAAGGTGTCTTGGCATGTGTGACTTTACCTGCTCTCCTTAGCAGCCTTGGATGGTTAAATGCTTTTACATAAAGGAATGCAACAACTGCCAGCATAAGCATTATTTTGGATATATTTGATGCAATATGATGATTATCATAATGCTGCATCCAACTAGACCATGCAGAGGAGCATTATCTAAAACAGGGGTCTGAAGCAATGAAAGCACCTGTTCTCTCCTGTCATATTGCACCTATATATAAATTTATAGCCATTAGCCATCTGGTTACTTTCTTCTTATGCTGCCGGTGTATCCTTGTGAACAATGGTTATGCCTGGATTGGCAACCAGGGAGCTTGGCACCAGGAAGGACAGCAACAAACTGGTGAATGGAGCTGTATGTATCAGCCATAAACATGCATAAAGCCTTTCCTTTTAACAATGGGGCTACTTCTTTCCTCCTGTTGGACTGCTACAGCTAAAAGCAGTAGGACTACATGTAAGCTAGTGGACAGCATGTGGCAGAGATTATTCTCTGCCCCTAAGATTAAGCATTGTGGCGAGGCTTACACTTACATGGTTAAAATCTTTTCCTTCCCAGAATAGGGGGAATTAATCTATTCCATCTCTTGTGAATGCTTCTCTAATGAGCCCTTTCCCCTGCTATTTCACAAGCTATTCCTCAGTGCCTGGCATGTCATGTGCCACAGCTATATGAGGAAGCCTGCTAACAATTGAACAGTATGGATGATGGCAAAATAAGGCTCCAATCTATGACTTAGCACTGTTCGCTACACTACAGATGTCCTAGAGATTTTCAACATCCAACTCTTTTGAATGAGAGAGACAGAACTGCTGGTAGAGTTCTGCCAGGAAGGGGCCCTGCTAACCCCTGTGCTGTGCATTATCCCATCACCCTGCCCAGTAAGGGGCTTCCAGCTGAGCCGGGCAGCTGACACAGCAATGTAGTTTGCAGGGCTAAAAAACCTGCAAGATTGCTGTGTTCTGCTGGCTGTGCAATTGAATGGGGAGCAGAGTTAGCAACAATGTATTGTCTCCTCCAGCCCAAACACTAAACTCTACCATTGGAAAGTCTCCGTACCTTGAATAAAAAATGTGGTGAATGATAGAATGCACAACAATTGAAAAAGAATTAAGATATTGTCACTGATACAGTGTAGCTTTAATGGAGGAATTATTTCTGTAAAGTGATTAACTTCTAATTAGAACATCTGAACATATTTAAAAAGAATCAAACTTGAATTTCTGTGTATATTTTAATAACTAAAAGAACAGTCACATAGGGAAGAAAATCAACAGATGGAATCTAAGCCATAGCATCAAATAGATCACTAAATCTGTTGCTCCGTTCAGTACATCCCTTTGAGTGTTCAAGATGTTGATTCAGGTATTAAGCACATTGAGTATTTAACATCCCCCTAGCATAAGTGAAGTGTAATTTATAGTTTGAAAATCTTTTATTTCTATGCCATTTCACATAAATGTACATGTCTCCTACATACCCTAGATCAATGTAGTGGGTTTCTGTGGCTGGGTTTTGGTCATGGGCGGGGGAGGCTACAGGGTTGGCTTCTGTTAGAAGCTGCTAGAAGCTTCCCTTGTCCCATGGAGCCAATGCCAGCTGACTCCAGGACGGATTTCTTGCCTCTGGCCAAGGCCAAGCCAAGCAGGAGTAATAGTAATGTTTCTGTGATAACATAAGAAGAAGAAGAACAGAAGGTTGTGGCACAGAAAGAATTGCAGCTGGGGAAGAGTGGAGTGAGAACATGGGAACAACAAGGTAGACACTAAGGTCAGTGCAGAAGGAGGGGCAGGAGATGCTCCAGGCACCAGAGCTGAGGCCCCTGCAGCCCATAGTGCAGACCATGGTGAGGCAGCTGTGCCCCTGCAGCCCATGGAGGACCATCAGGGTGCAGAGACCCACCTGCAGCCCATGGAGGAGCCCTTGCTGGAGCAGGTGGATGCCTGAAGGAGGCTGTGAACCCATGGGAGGCCCAAGATGAAGCAGGGTCCTGCTGGAGGCCTGCAGCCCATGGAGAGGGAAGCCCAAGCTGGAGCAGGTTTTTTTCCCAGGTAGGACTTGTGGCCCCTGTGGGGGACTCACGCTGGTACAGCTCATTTGAGAAACACTGCACCCCATGGAGGAGTGACCCATGGGACAGCAGTTTGGGAAGAACTATTGCCCTTGGGATGGACTCACACTGGTGAGAGGTCTGTGAAGGACTGTCTCCCATGGGAGGGACCCCATCGGAGCAGGGTAAGGACTCCTTTCTCTGAGCAGCAGCAGAAACAACAACGGACCGTAAACGCCATTCCCCGTCCGCCTGCACCCCGGGGGGGGACGGGGGGGGGGGACGGGAGGGAGAACATGGAAGGAAGAAGGGATGGAGGAAAGGTGTTTTTAACATTGTTTTATTTCTCACTCTTTGGCTCCATCCTGGTAGTAATAAATTTAAATAATATCCCCACTTTGAGTCTGTTTTGTCTGTGAAGGTAATCAGTAACTGACATCTCCCAGCTCTTATCTCAACTCATGAATCCTTAGCTGTTTTTTTTTCTCTCCTCTGTTCAGTTGCAGAGGGAGAGTGAGAGTGGCTTTAGTGGGCATCTGGCCAGGGTCAATCCACTACGGTCTTGCATCCTCACCAGTATTTCTTCCAGATATTTCATTTATATTTGATTATTTTGCATAAAAATGTAGCAATTTCTTGTTGAGTCTGCCTTCTGAGTTCTCCTCACTCGTCTATAGATTTATTTTTCTTTTTGCTTTAAAGATCTATTTCTGTGCAGTTCAGATGCTATTCTGAACTGTTCCCTTTGTGTTTTAAAGATGTGTTTTCAAGATGTTTTAAAGATGTTCTAAAGACTGACACTGACTCAGTCCTATTTATTATCTTTTAGCAGAAAATTAATTAGAAACAATGAAGAAAAGCTTCTAGTTTTCTGCAGTAAAATAAAGGTGTCCCTTTACCACTAAAGGAAAAAATGCTTTTACAAGCTGGGAAATAGGAAAGTCTGTGTCCACACTGTCAAATTCTCTGTTGGTCCAAAGCAGGTTACCTGCACTGAGACTATCTTTGGAGAATGGTCCCTGGCTGGGAATAGTACTTGGCCCACACTATCAAACTGTGTCCAAGAACTCTTTGGGTGTGCATGTCAACCTGGGCCAAAAATCTGGTAGCAGCAGTTTAACTGTAAAGAAAATCAAATTACAGTGACTGGGATGGCTCTTCAGTACTGTTTAATTTGGATGTAACCAAAAGTTACCATTCCTTTCCACATGGTCATGCAACCACAGTAAACAGGGTGTCAGTAGTTTTATCACCTTAAAAAGTGGTTAAAGTTCTGACAAGTGCTTTTGTCTTCTCATGCAACAGAAAAGGTGTGCCATCTTACATGCACACAGGTAATCATGTGGGCTGACGTGTCCATAGATGGGATTCTTTTTCCATCACATCTCTGTGCTCTGGTGAACCTCTCTCACGTTTGCAACACAGTGATCTAAAATGTCATTCTTCTTGACAGACATTGCCAATACATACTGTGATTTTTAATGCCTTTTTAAAAACTGTATCTATTTTCTGATACGTGTAGGACCTATATTTCATAAATGTCTGAGTTTTCATTTCCTTCATGCTCTCTGAAGCTTTATTTCAAGAACACTGAATTTTTATAATATTTTTCTGAAATACCTGTACTTTACTAGATTCTTTTGTTTCTGAAACACTCAGCTGAGATTGCATTTCTTTGTTTTATTTTCTTCAATTTGTATTGGTAACCTCTAATTTTTCAGCCTTTTGTAGATTTAATAAGTCTGTAATGGGTAATTAATGAAAGAGAAGTGCTGCTGTACCATAAGTTTATCTAGAAAAGTTTAGGGAGAAATGCTACTATGCTACCTAGACTGAAAATCCTTCTACCTTGATTTTGTTGAACAATTTTCTTCTGTATAATGTGCAAAATATTCAGGTAGGTACATCTCTTGGACAGTACTAATCACTGTAGTTCTTCTTGCTGGCTCTCCAAATGTGCAATAGAATTCACTAGTCCTCACACAAGCAGCATCCTAACATGATTAGAGACTCTAAATCATTTTAGCATGCTGCTACACGCAGTATTGCTGTGCTCTGCCATACTAAGAGGGTTCTGATTTGACGACATTAGGAGACAGAAAATTCATTGCCTCTCTTGATGTTTTGTTCCATTCCTTAACCACCTTCATTTCTAAAAGATGTATGTTTCTAATTTAAATTAATCTGCTATGACTTTCAGTCACTACCATTTTTTCTTTGCTTAAGTATTTCAATATCTGAAATTTTTCTTGTACTTCAATGCTACAATCACATCTCCTTTCACTTTCTTTTGTTGTTGTTGTTGTTTGTTTTTTAATAATGCACAGTATTAATAATTATTAATTTAATAATTCTGGTTTTGTGAGACATATTCTTAAACCTCAAATAATTTTGAAGCCATTGGAAAAACATTTCTAAATCTTTTATGCATGAGAACTTGAAAACTTTAGAGATGTATTTGGACATAAAATGACTTATTCTGTTATCCTTTTTCTTGTTTATAACTCGATTAAATCTGTTGTAGAGGAAATATACCTATTTTGGAGACAGTACAGTACTCACCATCAAAAGTCAATGTCAGATTATCAGAAGAAAGATCTATTTTACATACTAGATTTAGAGTCATACTTCTGTGTCTAGGACTAGATGATTTCTAGACTAGAGCATTGAAGAAGGTTGCATGTAAAACTGCTTATTTGCTATCAAGCATATCTATTGTACTATCTGTAGAATTGGAAGTGGTCTGTATGACTGGAAAATAAGAAATGTAGCATGTATATGTGTATACATTTAATAAAACAAAAAAAATTATTTACTAGCTACAGACTTGTTAATATAACCTTAGTAATACAGAACATTTTGGAACACTTACAGCAGTGAAGAAGAGCTTGAGATGAGGAAGCAAATAAAAATGAGGTAAGATACAACATAGTTTTAACAAATGCAGAATGAGTGAGGCTAATGTCACACTTTACTAAGAGAAGATAACTGATTTTCCAGACAAGTGAACTGCAGCAGATCTCATCTATCTAGAATACAATGCAGCCTTTGAATATAGTGCTCATGAGAGGTTATTAGTTCAACAGCAGTTCAATGTGTGCAAAGATCTGGATAAAAAAAAGACTATGCTGGATGAAGTCGAAAGGGGAACTGTTGGGTTGAAAGGAAGTCATTACACAGAAATCTCTCAAAGATCCATCTTCAGAGCATTTTGTTTAATATTGTCATAAATAAAATGAGCAGAAGTAGACACATGCTAGAAAAATTACTAAGGTCACAAAATAACCTTAACAAAAAAGCAGGAAGAGAATATAACTTGTTAGGGAGACTGAATGACCATGAGAACTGAGAGCAGTAGTATTACTATAAGAGAGTATTAATAGACAGAGAATGTAGTCATTAGTTAGAGACTGAAAGTTGCCAAGGTAATGGCTCTTTATCTGTACAAGACAGAGAATAAAAAATGTGGACATATGTGAACATGAAAAGAGCAAATGCTATCTGAGCACATTTTGAGCAAAGTATTTCTAGTGAAGGTGGAGAGTTACGTGTCTCATAAGACCTCTGAGCCTTGGTGTTCAGGACTGAGAAAGATATATTTATAAAATTAGGAACAGGTGGAAAGAAAGATTGCCAAATGCCAGGAAGATATTCTTTGAGGAGAGGCTGGAAAGGAGGCTTTCTTGCTTAGTCTTACAAAATGGAGATTGAAAAAGGTGTGATTAATCACCAGTGGGGGGAAGAGAGAAGATGTATTTGAGTTAAATTAGTGTTGGCACAAGGACATAAATTAATTTAAATGGGAAATTAGGAGAAACCTGGGGTTTTCATGAACTGTGAATGGTGTAAAAATTTGGAACAGCCTTCTAGAAGAAAGAAGGCAAAATCTTGATCTGTTTCAGTGTAACTGTAGCAATTTATAAAAAAGACTGTGTTGTAGGTTGTCTTCACGAACAGACGAGTAGAGTTGATAATTCAGGTGATATCTTGAGCATGGTGTCATGATCACCACCTTCCATTTTGGTGCTTATTGACCTCATTTTCAGAAGAGCATAACATCCGACAGGCTTTGCAGTGTGTTCTCTGAAAATGTTGCAGCTCTCATAATGACTCCAGTGGTCTTAATAAAATTAAGCTCAGAGTTAGCGGCTCAGGCTCACACAGGAGGCATGCTGCAGAGCTCGGTTTTAAACGTAAACTTTCAGAGTCCTAGATACATGTCTTAAGTATACAACTATCCTTTTGCTTACATCTTTGCATTTACATTTCAGTCATAATTTATCTATCATACAACTTTTCTGGCAATAATCTAAGTGGAAGATCAAGAGAGCTTGTTTTTTGTCTGCTGTTGTGCTTTAATGAAATCTGCAGTACAGAAATTACACAAAATTCATACCTGGTTATTGAAACACAAGTGGATATTTGTTTACAGCATGTTCAGGAATTGTCTGTTGTTGCAATGGGTGTTTGATTTTCAATGCTTTTAATGGAGGTAAACTCGCGTCCCATTTGTGTGAACCTATATTCTGCTTGAAGAATAATTGGTTATCTCAGGGGTATGAAAATGACTCGAGATTTCTTATTAAGTATGCTGAAACTTCACAATACCTTTAAGAAGGGTGACTTCATTACTTTCAAACTTCTTATCTCCTTGGCTCTTAGGACATTTGGAGAAACACCTTGCACATTATTATTGGTAGTAGTACTCAATAGTTTTTCTATGATATATGCATATATTGTCTTTTTTATTTTGTTGAAAAGTAGAGAATATTTCTAGTAGGAGCAGTACTGCTTCAGCAAGCAGGTTTGAGGGAAAACTCCGCTTTTTTGTGGAAATTTCTTTTGGAGAAATGTTTTTCCACTTTGTGCCATGCAAATCTGTTCTGGTGTAAAGCAGGGAGATGAAAAATTAACATATTTCTGAAAATCTTTTACATTAGTATACTGATTACCTAGAAGGCTTGCAGAGTGAAATCTGACACTTCAAGCAATGATAGAATTAATTAATGTACTCATAAAGAGCATTAGGAGCATAATTTCTATCCTTTTAAATATTTCACAAATTTTTTGTGCAAGCAGGCAGTCCTAAAAATTAATTTGTAAGAATTTTCATTAATTTAGGGGACTGATATGTTTTAAAAAGCATATTGGATTCTTGTAGCCAAATGATAAAAATGGCTGTCTCTCAAAAAGAAATGGTGTAAAATTGATTTATTTTTCTTATAGGGTGGAGAGCAAAAATATTCAAGGTCCAATTGGTTTGAAAGATGAAAGTGAAAAAAGGCTGTAGATTATTGATTTGAATCTAGAAAGAAATTAAATGCCTACTCCTTATGTCGACTTTGATTTGCAAATTGTAAACTATTATAAAATGATATTAAAGGATTTTAATTTATTTTTGAGGTAATTTTGAATAACTGCTTCTCAGTTGCCTTTTAATATTTTTTAAATTTTATTTATTACTTTTGTGCATTTGACTTTTCTAGACTACAAAGATTCATTCATAATGATGAGGAAAAATCCCTCTAAGTTGCATCTAGTTACCAATTTAATATGATTTTTTTATACATTAAAGTCCAGTGGCTTGAGAGTACCCAAAGTGTAACTTTCCCTGGTGGACAAGTCCTCAAGACAGATATGTAAGGTAGATTAGACTGCTCATGCAATTTAGATTTCATAGACTTCTGCAAAAGTCTGACAGATGTACAGCACATTTTTAATGTGATAGCTGAAGGTCAGGAAGGATGCCCCGAAGACCTTAAAATTTTTTTATGAACATAACTGATACCAAAAATTTGCATGTGAGAAGAACATGCTTCTGAAATTTACTTTATAATCTCAAATCTATAAATTAGTAAATTTTTGCATTTACCAGTCAATACATTATCAATACATACCACTTCTCAGGTGTATTATATTTAAAAAAACCTGAAAATTTAATTTTTACTTGAATACGCCTTTAAGTTTTTTAAGACATTGCCGTGTATAGGAAACAATGTCTTTGATCTCTCAAGGAAAAGAACAAAAAAATTTTTAAGCATATATTTTCCATAGCTATTTTTACTCCGAGAAATAGTGAATAAATTTCATTTATAGTTTTCACATAAACACAAAAAATTGACCAGGTCTATGATTTATATTAATTTATATTCAATCATATGCATCTAAATGCTCACATTCTGAGCCCTATAAAATTCTGACTTCTTTTGAAGCACATTGATATTGAAAAGAAGCACAGGTGTCTACTAATGCACTGCCTATTAAAATTTTACAATTTATTCTTGTAAATAAATACAGTGCATTTTATTTGCATACATATTGCCCACACAGAAACCATTTATATCTCATAACACTATATTGTTAGCAGAAATGAAATTTTCTTGCAAATCTGGCAGAATTTATCTTCTCAGAGACATCTAGAATTATCTTCAAATGCTTACATTACAGGGAAATTCCTGTCTTTCTGTAAGGCTCAAAGGATGAAACTTCAAGGCCTCATATGCAAGCCTCTGAGCCCCACAAAATCAGTTTACTCCCAATGAAGAGCAAGCCAGAAGGTGGGCTGCTGTATGCAAGTGAGTTGTGTCTGTACTCTTTTCAGACATATGTTCCTGGGACAGCATCCATTAGCTCCCATTGTAAGCCCTTCCTAAAGCAGCTAAGAAATTGTAAGATTTATGCCCTCATTGCTAGCAAAAATATATAATGAAAAACCCAACAGATTCAAACCATTTCTCATAAGGCTGCAGTCCAGTCTTATGTTGTAGCCTGAAATGTCACTTGGTATTAACAAAATAAACACAATTAAAACCTGACAGATGTTTATCTGTGCTGGAAAAGAAAACAAGGCCAGGGCCTGTTTTCTGGCCATGAGTCTGATGGGCACAGCTTACCTTGTGTCTATACAGCTAAATCCTACTCCTATTCCTCCTTTCCAAACCAGTAGCCCCCTAAATCAGCAGCTGTGGGAATAGTCACTGGCCTATGCGGCCCTAAACTTGCTCTTAAACTCTGTGTGGCTTCTGACTGGGCCACATCAATGCCATTTGACCTGTGCCAAAATCATGCCCAGGAGTGGCTCTGGCAATTTAGCAGCAAAGACAACTGTGAACCTTGTTCACAGTTGAGTCCTGATTATGTTTATTTTGCTTTTAAAGACAACTGGGGTAAGGACAGAGAAGGGTAGCTTATCCTGGAAGCACCCGGGGTTTCCTCTTTCACCTGTGAGCTGTGTTTAGGTCAGCCCCTCATCCTTGATCTTCACCTATGCTACAGTGCTCCTAGACCACGTCTGTGCCCACAGTCCTTGCCGGTGTAGACGTCTGTGCCTGTACCCGTGGACCTCACCGGTCCTGGCCATGAGTTGACTCATTGACTGGACCTTGGACTTTCCTCATCACCATGAACTTATCTGGAGATCACTGGGCTCTTGGTTGACTGGGGTGACCATCGCTGACCTACTCTGCTCACCTCATTTTGGGGCTGTGGAACAGGGCCTGATGAGTGTTGCAGGCTTTCAAATGCAGGAGACCACATCTGTAAAAGGGAAAACTGTAGTCATATTCCCACTGATCTCACCACTTGCAAAGTAGTTGCTGGAGCCATTGGAACTCTACGGACCATCCCAATTTTTGTGCTACAAGTGTAATGCTGCAACCTGTCAGAAGCACATTTCAAATCACAGCTTAGGTCATTTGTGCGCAATTGTGCACAAGTAGTCAAAAAAGAAGTATTTCCTAAGCCTGAATCTTATAATTTCGTCTGCTAATGACAATATATAATAATAAATATATAATATATAATAACGGTATAATATAAATATAATAATAATATATAATTAAAATATAATTAAAAATATTTGTATCATTATATTATAACTGTTATATATTATAAGTGTTATATTATAACACTTAGGCCTACGTGACCTAAAAACATTAATTGAAATTCTGATCTCGTATATATATATATATACATATATATATACATATATATATATATATACATATATATATGCCCATTTGGCAGCCTCCCACAGTTTACAAGCTTGTAATTTCTGCATCCATTTAGGGCATGTACATGCTCTTCAGTGTAACATCCTCTTTTACTCTATCCCCTTTTTATGTACCCCAGGGAAAATAATGCTGTACATCTCCGTCTCTACAAACTGAGAATACCATTTCTCTTTCCTCACAAAATATAGGAACAGCCATCCTACCTTTGGGGTGGTATTCTCAGGAAGTGCTTTCTTATCTTCAGCTCTGAACCATGGCTTGAACAATTTCATCAGTTGTATAAGAAAGTAATAATGGCTGTAATGGATCATCTTTCTCATTACAGGGCAAGATGAGAATCCTTCAGATAAGGGTTTCTTAAAGACAAAGCCCATAATTATAAACTATTCTCGAATATGTACAGATAGTCACTTCAGTGAACAGGTTGTAGGAATGATGCTGAAGTGTTATAACTTTTAACGGATTTGTAGCAAACGTAAACATAGTACTGTCATATGGGACATGGACTTTCAGCCCAACCTGCTCCCTTAAGAGCATTTTGGCAGCACCGAATTACTTACTACAATAATATCTCTTTTAAATTAATGTTTTAAGTTTAAGGATAAACCATGAAATTCTACTTGAATATAATAAATTGTTGTACATGTATACTTGAAAAGGAAAACTTATGTTTGTCATATACCTTACTGTGCTTAAATTTAGTTCGTTAGCACCAAGTTTCCACAAAAAACAAAACAAAACAAAACAACAACAAAAAACCACAACACCCAAATACACATTGTTTGTAGTCTTAAGACATCGTTTTTCCAAGTGTATTATTTGAAAATCAGTACAAGTACATATTTCATACAATTGTGTTTTCAGGAAAAATATAAAGAGAGGGGACAGAAAGAAAGCTTTACTGTGACTCCATCCAGTAACTCTTTAGGCAATCAATGGCAAAAGTCAGAGATTGTTTTATTGGCCTTTAAAGTCAATTGAGTAACGAAACTGCTGTAAAAGTATCCGGAGTTGAGAAGTCAAATATTTATTAACACTGAAGGAAAGACTGAGCTGATTACTTGGCTTTCAATAGGATTTTAGATTCTTCTTTCAAATAAAATACGATCAATATAATCTGTCAGAGTAGTCCTCAGTTTATTAGATTCTTCTGCTTAGGAGGTCTTTTCAGAGTTTAATTTGTCCTGTTGGTTTGTGTTGCAATACTAAGGGTAGAATCTTCTAGAACTATATTTAAGGAGTGATTACTACTCTTCTTCCACCTCAAATAGTAATCCCTAGTGAAATAAATAGGTGGTATTATGTTTTTTTCATATCAGACTCCCATAATGGACTTCTAAAAATGATTATTAGTCTTGACCAAACTCTATTTATAATACTGAAATTAATGTGCGCTTGGTGATACAACACCGAGAGGGAAGGCTAAGGTAGGAAACTTTAAACTCTGTTTATAGGGGTTTTTTTCATATTTTTTTTCCTGCAGGTTCATGGAGACTTTTAGGATGACATTAAACATAATTGCATTAACACCATAACTGCACTTTCTAATAAAGTATTGCAATTATGTAAATATATGTGCTCTAATTATGTGATTAGACCAACAGTAATTATGTATATGCATTGCCAATTATAAGTTAAAATTACATTAAAACCGATGTCACTCAATGCAAAGAACACAAAGAAATTTAGAGATGTGGAAATGTAAAATATGGAAATGCATGTCAAAGGTTATTGCAAGCCACTTTCTCATATAAATGAACACTGCTCCACCTTATCCACATCTTTCTTATGTTTCCCAACCGTTACAGTACCTAGGACTATTTTTGTTGTACTCTTTTTTCACCCGTTCAAAGATACTGACAGGGAAGTAATGCAAGGTGAGACGATACAACCATGTTTCTCCCAAAAACTCTCTGTTAGTTACAAATTCCTCTTTAAAGAAAACCCTTATGGGTTGTTTTGCAATATGATTTAAAAGTATGTTGTTGGTAATTAATGGGCTAGAAGTGCTCTCAAGGCTAAAACTGCCTTAGGTACTGAGGGCTGGGAAATTCGGATCTTGCTGGCTAGCACTGAGAGTAGAAAATTGCAGGGATTGACTTGTTGCCATCAACATTGAACATGGCCTAAACACATTTTTTCACCTGTTCACAAAGTTGATTTGTTTTTTATTGACAAATTTCTGTGATACCAAATATTTTCAAGCCAAATACATAGGAGTTTATCTGTTTCCTGTGACATGCCTGTTTTAAGCACCATGAACTTACGAACTCTGATTGTAAAGCTATATATGCCTTGCCAGCTTGTCTGCTGAAAGCATGAGAGGACTCTTGATTTATATAGATACTCACTTTATTTAACTAAATGAGATAGTGTTATTTATTTTTTGATCTATAACAACACAAAAATCTTTGAAGTAATATATCTTGCTTTTCAAGGAGTCATGACATGTAGACAGAGGTGGCTTAAGCGGTTCATTCAGATTTAGAAGCTGTAATTTATCAAATGCAACATACATAGAGAAATTAGCTTGGTGCAGCTAATGCAGTGAACTGAATGTTATCCTCTCCCATTCAGGCTCCTTTCAACTAAGGGCATATACAGCTGCAGATTTACAATATTTGGGAGGATCAGCAATTTTTTCATCTTTAGTTTGTCACTTTTAGGTGAAAAGAGAAACTAGCACATGCACAGAGGATTTTCCCATTTAAGACACTGCAGTAAGCACAGTAGAGGGGAAAAGTTTATTTTCTTCATAAACCTAATCCTACTTTACAGAGCTGTAATGCCAGGTTGAGGGTGAAGAAATACTAGCCACATGTAAAAGCCTTTTTCACAGTTTATTAAGCCTTATAATAAAGCGTTATTTTTATTTTCTGTAAGAAATCAATTGTATCAAATGCAATTCATTATGCTTTGTTCTGCATAACCTTTGTGTAACACATCTGTTCATAGAAGATTATTTTAGTGTGGAAATCATGCGTATATAACCAAATTTATTGTTTTAGATCTTCTTTCATTCTGGATGGGATTCAGAAGGCTGCAGAGTAGAATTAGCATAAATTTGGTAGAACAATGATTATTCTGTGCAGAGGGGATATTCCACAGATAGAAGAATATGCCTTGTTGATTATCCGTGGTGCAGAAAGAAGTAATGGCAACGTGGTGTGCAAAGAAGTTTGGTATTACCTAAGGTTTACATAACCAGGTTTTTTAGTGGATGAAATTCTGGTTAAAGCTATTTGGCTGCATGTGATGATATGAAGAAGCCCATTTTTGGTCATGCAGAGAAACACTGAGTTTAGAGGTATCAGAATGGTGCAAAACAAATGAATATGGTCCAGATAGACACTGAAATGTTAGGCTGAAAAAGACCAGCTTAGGGCTGGTAACAGATGTTTTAAAATGTAGTAATACTCAGAGTGAAGTAAAAAAAAAAAAAGTTTCTTTAAAAATATCTTGAAAAGCTTGTGAAAATTTCACAAATAATGACATATTTTATTCATTCTCAGAAAAACCTTGTAGAACCAAAAATAGTTTGCCATGTTAAATGGAAGTGTTGATCATAAGAATATTCAAACTGCATTTATAAAAATTTTCTAGCTAATTTGTATAATTTTAAATTTGTCATTGTATAAGAATGTTTACTAAGTCTGTTTATATATAAGGAGTGCCTAGATATATTTTATGGATTCGTATGAAGTAGAATTTTGATATATGAAAGCTACAGCTTCTATTAGAAGAAAGCATCATCTTATTTGTATGGTGCTTGAGGGGTCAGAAACATGAGGCTACATTTCATGTGTCTTTTAACTAGGCTGCTTACCAGCCAACATTATTGTTTGATAAATTACCTATATCCATCATTATCAAGCTCTGCCTTAAATTTGGAGGTCAGTGGCCTTTTGCATCATGATTCACAAGACCTGACATTCCCTCATTGCTTGAGGAAATTTCCCTTCTGTTATGTTGCTGACCCAATCCATGCTTCCATTTTTGCTTGCAGTTCTGCCTCACACTATTGTTTTTACTGATCGATCTCCATCTCTCCTTGGTATGTCCCTGAAATATTTCAACTTGCTCTCCTTGGTGTTCTGGGAGCAGTAAATGGTTCTTTCTGCACTGCTGCAATATATGCTCATTTGTCTTCTCTGCTGCTCTGATGTCTTCAATGTATATCAGCCACACAGAATCTCAAAGGACTCTGATAACTTCACGTTTGCTGCCTGGAGGATCCAGCTTTCACAGTTATACCTAGCAATAGATCAAGTTGTCAGTGATTACACCAGCTTGACCTTTATGAACAGGTCTCCAACCTGCCCTTTTCTCTCAGAATACCTTTTAATTTAACATCTGCTGAATATGGCACAGCCAATCTTATCCAGATGTCACCTTGTTCAGATGTTGCTATCTTTATGCATAATGAAGACTAGGTGTTTCCTATATTTTTCCACTTCTCTCATACTTCTTTTTAATTTAAATTACCTAATGTCTTCCTTTCTTATTCTTTATGTCTGTGCTTCAGTGAAAGAAGATTTGTATTTTTTAATGTGGATCAGCTCATTTCTATGGCAGTACTCTAGAATTATTGTAAATTCAACTTGAATTTTAAATAGAGTAAAATTTTGGACCTAGATTAAAAAGTCTTCTCTGACAACCTTTTTTTTCCCAAATGTATACTTCTGAAGTCTCTACTTTAGAGACATCAGAAGATTAAACTCATTCTTCCCCATTTGGGAATTTCCAATTTTTTTGTAAATTACTTATATTTTCTTTCAGAAACAGTTTTTTTTTCCATAAAAATTAATGAAATAATTTCAAAACATTATTTCAGTAAAGTCTATTGGTAAATGGATCACACTTTTCCAGAAGACTGATAAAAAAGAAGGCTCCATAGTGATATATGGCAGGAACTTGTTTATGTCATATCTCTCTATCCATGACTTGGAGGAACTGATGGAGTGCTTGCTCATCCAGTTTGGAGATGATCTCAACTAGCAGTGGGACAACTGATGTACTGAAGTCTGCCTGCCAATCAGAGAGAAGTGGAGAGGCTGGAGGAATGGGCTGATAGGAACCTCACACAATTCAATAAGGACAAAGGCCAAGTTGTACATGTTGGAAAGAAGAGCCCCTGGCAGATACAGGTGGAGCCTGCCTGCACAAGGCACAGCTCTGTGGAAGAAGAACTGAGGGTCCTGGTGGGCAGTGAACTGAACCTGAGACAGCACTGAGACCTGGCAACAGAGAAGCCAAAAGTGCCCTGTACAGCTTTAGCAGGAACACAGCCAGGAGATCAGGACCAAGTGATTAGCTCCCTCTGCTCAGTACTTGTTAAACCCTATCTAGAGAACCACATGCAATATTGGATACCCACTTCAATAAAGTCCTTGAAAAACCGGAGTGAGTTCCGTGAAGGGCTACTGAGATGGTCAGGGGGTCTGTAGCACTTTCCTCTGAGAAGAGACTGAGGTAGCTGTGCTTAGGCAGAGGGGAGCAGGGAGGGCTTTGGGGGAGCCTGGCAGCACCCTCAGTGCCTGGGGGGATGTGACTGAGCAGATGGAGGCAGGCTGTTCACACAGCAGTACCTGGCAGGAGACGAGAGTCATCAGGTCTAAGATGAAACAAGAGAGGTTCAGGCTGGAGAAAAGGAGAAACTTTTTCACCATGAGGACAGCCAAACAGAGGGCATGTTGCCCACAGAGGTTGTGCTGTTTCCATCCTTGGAGATTTTCCAAGACAAACTTGGATAAAGCTCTGAGCAATCACATCTGATCACA
This sequence comes from Pipra filicauda, assembly GCF_003945595.2. Classification (NCBI taxonomy): domain Eukaryota; kingdom Metazoa; phylum Chordata; class Aves; order Passeriformes; family Pipridae; genus Pipra; species Pipra filicauda. Next base: position 1,881,838 of record NW_024104363.1, on the reverse strand, counting down.
GAGCTAACTTTGGTTTAAGTATGAGGCTGGGCTAGAGACCTTCTTAGATCCCTTCCAGACAGAATTATTGTGCAATTCAGTGATGTCTATAATTTGAAACCACTGCAAAGATTCACTTGCTAATACTGCAGCAGAGTATCAAAAGGAAACAATTGAAAAGACTAAAAACTATATGAGCAGAGCTCTGAGGCACCCATTATCTGTCTGGAAATGTTAACACTGTGTATCAGCACATAGAGCTGCAATTTGTAGATCACTTCTTAAGGTATGTAACGTATTACTCATGATCTCTCTCTCTCTCTTCAGTTTTGGCATCTATCCCCTAAGGGATACTGTCCTCTGAGAGTGCTTTTTCTATTAACAGACACTTTTGATAACCCTTTTCTTTATCTGAAGTGCAAGATTTAAAGATTGCAATCACACATCCACAGAGCACAATTTTGAATTATTTGAAAAGAATTGGCATGGAGGTTTTTTCTATTTTTGTACTTTCTCAGAAATATTTGCTTGTGTTCCTTATTTCTTGAAACTTACTGTCTCCTGTAGTATTCTTTTCCACTCTTTTCTTGTCTTAACCTGCATTCCACATCCTGACTGCTTGAAGACAGTCACAGCCCCTTTATCTGTCTAGACTCAAGGAGCCAAGCTCTTTTAGCCCATCTTTAATGACAGACAATACATTGTGTTTATCTCAAAAGCCCTTTTTCTATAACTTTTATTTGTACAAATGGTTCTTCAACATTAGTGATCAAATGTGTACAACAACACTTGCTAGACTACTTTTTATCCACTCATTGTACACTAGTAATAGTGTTGGTATGACTAAAAATACCTCTCCTGATGCAGCATAGCAAAAACTGTCTTTTTAATGGGTGCTTTCAGCAATTAATTTATGCACTCAGGTCTGCTTTCCTTTCTTCCTTTGCATCTGACTGAATTCCCTACTTAACACAGAAGTTTTATCTCTGTTCCCAAATGCACAACAGTGCATTTCTCATGTTTTTATTATATTAGTTCTCAGCATCAGTTTTATCTCAGAATGATATTTAACTATCTTCTCTAGTTGCATTGTAGGTTATCAATGCATTTCATAAATACATTTTCCTTTTTCTGCAAAGATAAATACTGATAAAAATAAGTATGCTAAGTCCTTTAAGACTTTAACTGACAACTGTTTCATTTCAGTTCTTATAAATAGTTTTCCTGTATCCTACTCTTCACTCACTACATTTCTTTCACAGAATTTGTGTTCAATTTGAGTTCAATTCAATTTGTGTTTCTTGCACTTCCATGTTTATCTAATGATTTTAGGTCCCATATGATGTTTTATGAAAATCCAAACAGGTGAGATCTACCTTTTTGACATCTAAATTTGTACAAAGGTCAATTATATTCTGAAAGAAAGATATGCATCTGCTCAAAGATACTTTGCTGCTTTTTTTGGAAGTTAGCTCTTTTGGAATTGTTAATATTGATTAACTTCATGTGTGAACTATAGAATACCTGGCTTTAGTAACTGAACTAGATAGTGTATAAATGTGGATGGGCACATGCACTAACGCTGGACAAACATCAAGTAAAAATTTTCAGTGGGCTTTTTAGACTTTTGTTTTGATCAATTTAACATCTGTTTTACCTTGACTGTAGTAGACTCTTAGAAAATGTGGGTTAGCAAGTACTAGCTTCAGTATTTATTAGCTTAATTTTCTGATCTTGAAAAGTCACAAGGGCTAGTTTGTTCTTGGCCTTTTATTGCTGAGCATGTCAGAAAACAGTAAAAAAGTAATACAATATCAGGGAAAATTGTAATACCTGTACATTTTGGACAAAAATATTCTTTTCTGTATTTCACCTAGGCATGAAGGTGCTAGACATGAAGATGGTGCAGGTGGAAATGTTGAAGTATTTTTTGCTAGGACCTGGATTTTTCCCAAGTACTTCTGGAGACACAAATCTTGTCGGCCTCATGCTGGCTTAGAAACAGGATTCAGAGCCTAGTCTGATTTTGGTCAAAGCAACGTTATCTTCTGGTGATGGATGTAATTTCTCAAGTGCAAAAATGCTCACTGTTTAAGGTAGGTTTTAATGTGGGAAAGCTTTTTCCAGGCCTCATAAGCTAAATTAATCTATTAAAGGATTTTGCAAATTCTCCGTGAAATGAGTAATAAAAGACCTACAGGATAAAAAGATTTGCAGAGAATCAGATCTATAGTAGAGGAAATTAAGGAGTTAACAGATGCCACATTCCTTCTGAGACCAACTGTGCAAACTTACTGTTTGCACTCAGTGTCTACTCAACACTTAACTCATCATTCATCTCTCTGACTCACTTTTTTCCAGCTATTTACTTTGATACAGCAATAATGGAGCCCTTTGTGATATTGATGTGCACTCACCCATACATGCCAAATTAACAGAGGATCTTTCTTCTTAGGAGTGAGGTTCAATTAGCCCACTTAGAATCTTGGAATGAGTGTCCTTCCTGACCTTCAGGCCAAGTTGTTTCTAGAAAATGATTTAACTAGATTGGACATTAGACAGAGATGGCAGAGTCTTGTTTACTGTCCAGCTGGTAGACTAAGCCTATGATAATTAAAAAAAAAAAAAAAAAAGTGGTACTAATTGGTGACTCAGAGCCCATTGTACCATCAATTATATACTATACTTGAAGCCTTTTTTCTTTTTTTCCAAAGGCAATTTAGCCCCAATTTTCTCTAATACTATCAAAACAAAGTGTTTCATGCAACATAAATGAATTTATGAATAGAACATATTATTGTGAAAATTCAGCTGGTTTTATATTATTTGTTTCTTCATTAATTATATTTATTATTATATTTATATTGCTATACTATTATATTTTGAATATATTATTATTTATATTTATTATTTTCAGGATAAAAAAGGAAAAAACAAAAAGAGAAATTTTGATAGATGTATTCTGACTGTTCAAATTAAGAAAATATAAGCAAAATCAATCTTAATGTTTTAAACTTGAAATAATTTTTTCAAGAATGTTCTCTGATGACTGCTCAAATTCCTATTTATGAAACTTAACAACAATATTTATGTTATTTTAACACATTTATCTACAGTTGTTAAAAAAAAGCAGCTCAGAAGTAAAAACAACAGAATATACTTTGTTGAACTGCAGATATTCTGCACAGAATCAATTAATGAACTAGGATTTGGTTTGTGTTTCCATGTGTATATTTTGAATGTTAACCAAGGAAAAGACGTTCTCGTTAGCCCAATTATTTTTAGAAGATTAATTAAAACCCATTCAGTCAGTTGAAAAGAAAGTTAGCACAGAAAAATAACTTTTGATTTTGCCTTTAGTCTACATCATGTGGTACAGTATGACAACACGGAATAGAAGACAGTATTGATATAAGTGTTTGTACGTTGTACTTTTCTGGCTCAACACCATTGTTCATAGTGTTCATAGTGGGAGGTTCCATTGCTGTGTTTGTCTTGCAATCTGTAATATGATAATTATATGAAAAGACTGAGTTAACAAGCAAAAATAAGATGATACACAGATTTCTGTGTCTATACATCTTTCCACAGTCATCAGTTATTTTACCGCAGTTTGGCATTTACTATCAAAGCAAAAATATCTGAAATCTTCTGTCTAGCAGTCAACAGCGCATCAAAGAAGATATTTTCACGGAACCCACTGGCAATTTTTAAATTTGTGATTTTACATTTCATGTATACACTTGAACAGTCTCAATGAAAAATTGTCTCCTGACATTGAATGAGTCTCCTGTTCCATTTGCAGAAAACAGTGGTGGTAATAGTCATTTTACTGTCTTAGACACGGAGTATGGACACCAAAGAGACCTGTCTCTCCTGACTGATGACAGGCGAAGCCAAATGGATTTCTTAGTTTAATTTCCTCAAGTTAGGTGAGGTGGAATTCACATTTCAAGGCTGAGTCTGCCATTTCACTGTTCTCTGGGCATTGAACTGTAGTCGTCCAAAATGACATAAAAGATTTTAGACAATGAGATTAATATAGTTTGTGTTTGAATGTGTAAATTGACGTGTAGCACAGTATAGACATCAGGTTACATAAGGAAAAATTAAAGTTAATAATATGAAGATGCATGAAATTGAAAAACATACATAACTACAGTGGATTAATTAATTAAAGAATAAATCCAACTGTTTTGAGTAGCTTCCTAATAAGTATGTGCCAAAACCCTACCAAGACCCACAGCCTTGTCTTTCTACTACCCCTATTTACAAGAGTAATATTGTAGAGGTTAATGTAAGGATTTCCTGTGTTCGGAACTGGACTCTGCTCAAACAAAATTGCACATAGAAATGTTGCTGCCCTTCAGAAACAAGTGTAGGAAGGAATCTCATCTAATTGTTTCCTTTGCCCACAGAGTTGCTACCTAGTTAATACAGTCAGTCCTAGGAAAGGGAGATGTAGTGTCATCTATGTTTATGACTGCTTGGACTTGCTCAGGGAGAAAATTCTGATTTTTGCCACATGATGTGGGGCTTCTGGCTTCCCAGAGAAGAAGCAGAGAGCAGAACTTGCTGTAGGAAGCATTTAACAGTAGTACAGAAGGTATAATTTCAAGTTTATTGAGCTAGGCTATTCTGCTTGCAAAACAACTTTGTCTTTGACCCAAGGAAAGGCCAACTCTGTATAAACCAGGCTTTGCTCTTACTGACTGAGCCAATATGCACAGGCATTCTATTCCAGAACTTCACCATCCTCACTTGAAGAATTTTTCTTACACCAGGGTTCATCTTGCATTTCATATGTTCATTTAAGTATACACAAAGGAGACATCTGCATGTGAGCAGCTGTTATACTCTGAAAATCTAATCAATAGAGTCAAAGTGTCAAGTTTTAGCTAAGATGAACAGCACTCTAAGTTCCACTGTATGTGACGGTAACCTAGCTACGTAACTGACTTGTGGATGCCAGTGTTTTCTCTGAAATGTAAGTATGTGAAGTTGATTCTTGTCTCTTCATATTTCACAAAAGTCCACATTTCTAAAAATTTTGGAACCACATGTTCTATCTAGAGTAAATACAGGGAACTTTATTTCTGATATTTCTCACATATTTGTAACTACTGCAGTTTTTAGTTTACTTTTTTTGTGACCTAAATAATCTCATCATATGTTCTAAAGTTCTAATTGTTCCCATTACTTTCTTCTGGGTTCTTTCCAACATCTTCTCACCTTTCTTGAAGTGCGTTGACTGAACCAGATAAAGTATTTCATCTGAAGCTTAACTGTGGAAGAGTCTTAATGTCAGTTTTCTTTTTCAACCTAGTATGACAAATCAAAAACTTTGAAATTAGTTCCATGAACACTTTATTCTCCATTAAGTAAAATTACTTTAGTAGAAGTATCTTACTTGCTGAAGTGCATTTCAATATACCTTATAATTTCATTACTTACCTTTAATAGTGCTGATTCAAGTTGGAACTACTTGAGTGCAACCAGAAATTTGAGCTAGATATTGAAAGGTATTGAACAGGAGAAAAGCATACAGGAGAAAAGCAAGCTTATTTTCTGACCATGTTGAGATAGAAAGCATATACTCTTCCTCCTATGGTTTGAGCTGAATATCTTGATCAGAGGAAGAACTTATCATTCAGCTAAATAAAACACATAATCTGAAGAGCCACGTGAAAGTGAAGACATGCTCCCAGAATTAATTTTTTCCTATCATCTAGGGTAGCCCTCTGCAGAGTTAGGACGATGCGAACTTCACTGGCACCTAATGAGTAAGCCCTATAGTGAGAAATATCAGGGCATTTGAATCTAAATGGTGTGTAATGGTTTTGTATTTCTTACTGAATCAAATATTTTCCTTTAATATTATAGAGTTCTTAGGTATTTTAGTAGTCAAGGGAAAAATCAACCAAGAAAGAGTTGGCCTGCTCTCATGCTGGCAAAGTCTTCTGTCTGAAAATTAAGACTACTACAAAATCTGTTTTCAGCAGCTGATATACCATGCCTTGGATGTGTTGACATACTCTTCTCAGTGTATCTCTAGCCAAATCTTTCAGGCTGTAACACTGACATCTATCTACCTGGAAATACCCATTTGGTGTCCCATTTTGGTTCTACTTGGTGCCTTATGTTGTCTTTGCAAGAGCTGAGAAAGAAATAAAGAGTCAAACAGACGCTATTTGCAAAGGTAACATTAGAATGAGAAGTACATAATAGACAAAATTCAGGCTGGCAGAAATGCTCTGTCTATATATCAGCTTTACTATGTCATACATAGCAAGTGTTTTTTCCTTGGATGACATTGTATGTCCTGTGAGATAGAGAGACATAATGTTTACTTTGAAAACTGAATACCTTTATTGTAGAGGAAGTTTCATAAAACCTTTGAAAGTCTTTCATGGTTATAATGGAATTGAGAATGTATTTAGTGTAACCAACGACAAGCAATTTAGCAATTAAAATGCAGCAAATATATATCTAATCTCTTACAGCCCAGACTCCGCAGTCTTGCTAGCACACTTTTGATCCTGAATATGAAGAGGTTTTCTTCATATTCTTTATTGGAAAGATATGTGCATATGTATAATTGTCTATATGTACATAGCAGATATAAAGCAACTTATCTACATCCCATTTTCAATATCGTGGTCAACATGCATTTGATTAGTATGTTTTGGGCTTTCACTCTTTGTGGTTTAAATGCCATATTCATTAGGAAGAGAATAATCAGCATAGAACCGGTTTTCTCTAGACTTGCCTGGAGGGGCAGAGATTTTAGGTGCTAAAGGGGTTTTACTGAATTCTTCCGAGAAATAGTGGCAGAAGAAGTGGATGTTGAAAGATTGTATTTACAAAGTGGATAGTTTTGACCCATCATACAAGTGTCAGTGTCAACAGAGCTCACAATGGGGAAAGCCATGCATGTTGTTTCTGTGGGAATTGCAGTAGGAAGGAAGAAAGCAGGTGGTCTAAAAGGAAGAAAATAAGGAAAGTGGATGGAATTTTTAGAGGTCCATCTGGTACTATTGTTTGTGATATTTAAGCCACTGAACAACAACCATCTTATTTTTCCCCCATCCCATCAGAGGCTCATAGTAACCTGGTCTAGTGGAAGGTTCCCTGTCCATAGCAGGTGGCTCGGAGCTTGTTGATGTTTAAGATTCCTTCCAATCCTAACCATTCTATGGTTCTATGATTATACTCCTATAGCACCATGCCTAGAGATCTTCCTCAGTGAAGAAAACATAGTAAGAAAACTTAATAATATGTGTTGATGATAGCTTGTTGACATAAAACTAGATTCCTGTCAAATATTTCTGCTACATGTACATTAACATTAAATTTCTCCTAAATAGAAAATGAAAAACATTCCCTTCTGTTTTAATAGGTTAGAGTACTGAAACTTGCTTATGCTTAGGACATATTTATTGTATTTGAACTCTTGTGAATAGTTCTTTTTTGTAGTGTGCTTTAATTATTTCAAACCATTAAGAGCTGTGTTTGCTCATTTCAAGTTTCCCATGGGGAAAAGAAAATCCATAGTTGCATTGAAATGCACTTAAATTTAGTATTTTTGCTGAAATTCATAAATCAGATATAAGTCAGTGTAAAGGTTGTTAATTATGAAGATTGATAGCGTAGTTGCTGGTAGTCTTCACATAGTTATATGCCACTCCTAGGAAAGTGAAAGGAGGACCTGTACAAGTATCTGAAAACAGAAATGAGTATTAAAGGACTCAATATTGTCATGTAAATAAGGATAGGTAATTTATCAAAGATTTATTTCTGATCTTCCTGATTTTAGGAACCAATTCAAAAACTCCCAGTTTACTATCATGGTTTTATAAATAAGTATATAGCTGCTTCTCTATCACACTTCGTCATTTAAGTTTTGCCGCATAGTAATAACCTCTTCTGTTTGCAGGTGTTTCTGGATACAACTAGACTTCATAGCATGTCAAATTTTCACTCAGATCCTAATTCATGGTTCTGCAGATCAGATATGAAATCGGGATTCACCATGGTTTCTTTCCAATGTTTAATTTCTATGGAAATCAGTGCATGGAGTAATGAAGGGTGTGTGAGTGTGTATTTTAGATTTTCTGCTATTACAAATTGGGATGAAGCCAACATGCATACTGGAATTCAGGAGCAGAGTCTCAGTTTTTACTAGTTTAAATGTAACTCTTCTCACATGTGCAGATTCTGTAACTGCTGCTTTTGTAGTTTTATGATTAAAACCCACCCCTTTCTCATCAGTATTAGATTAGTTTTTAAACTCTCCCACCCCCATCTAGAGATGTTTTATTATTTGTACAAGGCAAAAGTTTTTCAGCCCTTATGACTGAAGACCTTAGTTATTAAGCAGCATCTGTTTTAGCAGCATCAGTGTAGTTCCAGCATAAATTTATTTTCTTCACTATCACTGGGCAACATTTTGCATATTTGTTGAATTATGTGCAAAATAAAACTAAGCATGCTTAAAAAAAGATCATAAAACCAACCAGAAACAAAGATTTCTAATAATGAAATGGAGTGTATTCAATGAATTAGAAAATTAAAAGGGTCTTATGCTCCAAAAACCACCAGAAGCATGTTATGGCTCTAATCCAACAAATATTTGTGCACATATGTAACTTTTCTCATGTGAATAAGATTAATAACATAACTAATTAGGATTTGTAATTCAGGAATCTCTGGGAAAGAACTCTTAAGAGACAAGGCAGACATAGCTGACAGTAATGTTTTCTGGAAGATCATGGTCTTTTTCTCCTTTATATTTATGTTCACTTAACCAGAGAGGCTGTAGAGATTATATTTTGTTTAAAATTTTGCTGGAAGACTGTCTTGCTCAATAAAACAACTTTTTTCTTCCTTATCCTTTCCATTTTCAGATCTGACTTTTCTGTTTTCGTCACAGAGAACATTTATTTTAATATCTGTGCAAAATACTTGCATAATTTAATTATATGTACATTTTTCACTACATTTGATAGCTCCACAACATGAAATTTTGTGTTCTTATTTAAAGTATTGCAGAGAAAAAGATATTAGACATTATGGTGTCAGAGTTCAAAGCTTTTATTTACATTTTAAAATTTTATTTCAAGTTAAACCTGAATACTCTATTAAAAGATATACTTTTTCAAACAGAAAGTATTATGTTCAATATAAGAATTGCTGGATAAAATTTGATCTTTGTGCCATATAAAAGAGTCAGGCCAGATGATTGAATGGTCCATTAAATTTTTTTATTTATTCATCAAATATCTGTATTTTTATTCTAGTTGGTCAAGGCTGATAAGCAGAGTCACAGTAATTGGTGTTCCTATTTTGATAAAGAATCACAGTCCAATCTGAAAGGAATATTTTTGACTGTTTCTGTGAAGGGTACCATGGAGTGAACAGGATGGTGTATTTTCCATCATCTTTGTGTCATTCAATTAGTTGAAAATGATGATTTGTTTTGAAGGTCTCACAGCCTGTTTCAAAGGCACTTCAGCTCAGAGATCGCAGCTGAAAATTTCTCTTAAAGGATTCAGGTAATGTATGAAATTTATCCATAATGAATAATTGCAGTAATGGAGTTATACTAATTAGCAGCAAATTGTATATATGACCACTAAAAATATGTAGAGATTTATTCTTGTCAAGAATATAGATTTTTTTTGTCATGTACACATGAAGAATGCTTTCTAAGAAAATTTAGGATGCTCTGTATGAAATATAGGGCTATGAATAATCAGAATACAGTCTCAGAAAAAAAATCAAAATACAAGTCATGTTTCTAAAATCAGACCCTTAAAATGGAAACCTGACATGCCAGTCAGCTAATAGAAATCACAGACTGTGTCACTGCACATCCGACTGCCACGATGTGTGTGCAATTTTTGCTTGCATTGTATGAATAGCTTCATTGTCTTTAGACTTTTCCTAACATGCCAGCTTCCTGAAAAGCCGAGCACAGAGGACTTTCTTCAAGGTATGTATAGTTTAATTGGAATCAGTTGCTGACAAAGCATCATAGAACACAAATGGCTGACGCTAATGACTTCACTTTTGCAGAAGAGAGATCATTTGAGAATATAAACTGATATGATTTCTGCCTATCAAGAATTGTTATGAATATAATAGCCTGCAAACTTGTATTTATATGGAGGAAACTGTATTCAGAAAACATAATGGGTACACACTGAAATGAGGGATGGGGAGAGATAAGAATAAAAAAGGTACACCAGTTCTGGAAGCTGTCTTTCACCCCAGCTAAGAAAGGGAAGTATTAGATTTTTTGCTTAATAATCACCTGTTTTCTGTGTTTGATCCTTAGCCTGTGTGAAGTTATTTAGTCCTGTTGACTTAAATGGAGTTATGCCAACCTAATCTAGTTGACAATCTGGCCTCCCTGTGTGCTTGTCTGGGTAGGTAAGGTAGTTGGTGTGACACCTACTTCACTCTTAGGGTTTAAATGGGTCAATGCATGTGTTGGGTTACTGTAACATATATATGTCTTAAAATAATCTCTCTTGATATATGTTGCATTGTTGTTTGGGCTCTTTCAAAGTTTGGTTTTGAATAAAAAACCCATTGTACTCAAAATTAATTTTGAAATATAACATGAAAATCTTGATTTCAGGTTCCTGATATTTATTATAACAGTCTGTGTTCATATAAGTTCAACCATCTATGAAGACAATAAAAAAGGGACAATAATTTTGTGTAATAATCTTGGGTTTATGTACTATTAGTGATTCATCATATTTAGTGTCAGGTCATCTAACAGAAGATTGAAGATGCAACATACCTAATTTAAGGAAATGTCTAGTTGGAAATACTGTACTGTGTTACTGAACATTATGTTCATCTGACTGGTTAAGGTGCAGCTTGATAATTTGTCAGTGACACTTTAATTTCTATATCAGTATACTTTAGAATAATTTTTAACCAGTATAACACATTTATTCTGCATTTAATGGGATCATTAGTATTTTTCAGCAGATATAATTTTAAATTATGTACAATCACAGGAGGATCAAATCACAACACATCTTGTCTTTCTTCATATGTGAGAATTTCAGTGGAAATACTCACTGTGATGTTTAGATATTTTATAATAACAAATGACAACATTGGTTCCCAGACATTTAGCATCAATAACAATTTTTTTAATTTTTATGATTTGCATTATGATACAATTTTTAATGTAAATAATTTGATTTTTGCTTGCATTAGGATGTGAGATGATTTAGAGAAGCACACAGAAGTGTCTAGTATCACATTATTATCCATTTATCACCTAAAGAGCAACATCTTTCCTATTTTTTTTTAATAATGATATGGCAGCAGTTAATTTAAATAAAGGATGGTTCATGAAATCCTAGATAATTTGTGTAAAACCGGTATGTATCAATGGGCATTTAATTAATTTTAAGGAGGATGCTGGAATGCAGGTTTTCTGTATGGAGTTCATTATTCTTCTTGTATGTTTACTATAAGATATAATTTTTAATTATGTAATAGTTAGGAATTCTTAAGAATTATTCCTTACACAATTATCATGAAAAAAACCCACGTAAGGAAATTAAGTTGTGAATCTGTTAGTAGTCTATACCATATTATCTGCTAATAACCCTCCTCTGATACAACATAGACTAATTTTTTTCTTTGCAATATATGTGCACACACACACACACACACACACATAATTCATACACACATGCAGAATTGTGCAATATAAAATTCACGTGATAGGAGTCTGATTGGAGAAAATGGTTGAAATTACAAAATCAAAAAACAGATATAAGATTTCTTTATCTGATATGCTGTGGAAAGAAAATGGAATCATAAAATTTTAAGCAACTGCGATCAAGGTCTTCTGATTAGATATATCAAATCTGAAGTCATGCATAAATTCTGTTACCTCACCACTGATTTATGAAAGCATCTTCCAATAGGGAGCACAATATACTCAAAATTGTATCATTTCACTATTTTAAATTGCTTCAAAAAAACTGAGAAGAAAAGTCTAGAAAATATATCCTGGCAATTAAAAGATACCTTAGTTTCACAATTTTTTGAACAAAATACTAATACATTTTTTTGCAGAATAGCTTTCTGGTTCTATTTCCTAAATGTTGTGTCACATAGTAGCATATGTACTTAAAATACCAAATTATGTTTTTTCCATTTTATCATGTGTAATTTTTTCCCCCTTCTTTTCGCATAAGGAACTGATTTTCAAACAGAACTATGGAACATTGAGGTCTCATCTAATTTTGAGCAAAGCAATCAATCATAAAATGGTGTCTTGTTTCCTATGAAACAATGAGTTAGTGTAAAATTAAATGGTGGTAATAATGACTTGAAAATACATTACTGAGTGATAAAGGCCAAATTCTGGGGCCCCAACATAAGAAGGGTGTGGATCTGTTGGAGAGAGCCCAGAGGAGGTCACAAAGATGATCAGAGGGCTGGAGCAGCTCTCCTGTAAAGACAGCTGAGAGAGCTGGGATTGTTCAGCCTAGAGAAGAGAAGGCTCTGGGGAGACCTTTAAGCTCCCAAAGGGCCTACAAGAGAGATGCAGAGGGACTATTTACCAGGGCATGTAGTGAGAGGACAAGGGGGAATGGCTTCAAACTGAGAATAGGTTTAGATTAGATATTAGGAAGAAATTCTTCACCATGAGGGTAGTGGGACACTGGAACAGATTGCCCAGAGAAGCTGTGGATGCCCCATCCCTGGCAGTGTTCAAAGCCAGGTTGGATGGGTCCTTGATCAATCTGGTCTAGTGGAAAGTGTCCCTGCCTATGCCATGGGAGTTGGAACTTGATGATCTTTCAGGTCTCTTCGAACCCAACCCATTCTATGATTCTGTGAAATTCACTTTGTGTATTGTGAAACCAAAGGTAGATTTAAAGATTTCAGAAAACTTTATTTGCATTTATGAAAATATATGTGTAAGTATTTTTTTGAGACTGCTGAAAACCTTGGGAGACTGACTAGGAACTGAATGATGGTAGGATTTGGTGAATTCTCTGAAAAGCTTATTTTACAATGCAGACACTTGGAAGAGGGAGCAGGTATAATAGAGGAAAATAAGTATGAAGATTTCTGTGGCAGGAGAAGGTACCAAATAAGACCACTAGCATGTTCTGTTGTTAAAAAAACCAAAACAAAACAGTTCTGCAGAAATGTCATATTGAGATCAATGTGATCAGTTTAATGTCAGCATTTTTGTATACTTAGCACATTATAAATAATTGCATATGGTAATCTTTGCTTCTCTTTGTACCTCAGTGCTGTAGTAGTGCCATCTAATGTTCTAATTAATCTGCAATATCTCCCAAGTCAGACTTTCAACAGCAACAAAAAAATGCTTCCAAGAATGATGAATTTGGCCCTAGTCCAGCTGATTCCGTGGCTAGTGCTCAAATAGTCTCTTGGCTTTTATGGCAACATAATCAAGTCAAGAAAATCTGGACAAGATATTTGGAGTCAATCAAGTGCTTTATTTTACTTTAAAATGCTGAACAGGTGCAAGTGGGATACATTCAAAATGGTCATTAGGCAAAACTTGCTTTGAGGAAGGTGGAGCCAACATCTGTGCTTATTTTCACAGATACAAAAGAGCAGGCCTCCCAAGGAAATGTGTGTAGGATCCAAATGGATGAAGCAGCTAGACTGAATAAAGCATTCTGATTTAAGACTTTCTTTGCTTATAGTAATTAGCATTTGAAAAAAAGCATGATCAATCTTTTTCTTCTCTTGGAGTAGGGAAGGAGGAGTCTGACTTAATTAATAAGGACATTAACTCCAGCACCTACTTAATCAAATAGTAACTATATTCAGAACAAGCAAATTATAATTGTTTTATAGTAATTTAAATATTTCCTTCTATAGCTGCATGGATCTTTCTCACAGTGATTCTCGTTTTTACTAAAAAACATGGTCTTAGTTTACGCTTCAGATATTCTATGTTTTAAAGATTGGCTGATAGGACTCTCCCCTAATAGATCTTTATAACATCATTTTATATTTTATATCCTAGAAAATGAAAAAGGATTTTATGTAACTGAAGTAGAATCAGGTTTTTAAATCATAACTTGACAGTTTATACTACCAGTGAAATATCTAGAAGATATCTGAAGTTTGCATTTTTGACTCTTGTTGACTCTGAGAACAAAATTTTATTTTATGTATTGCAATTGTGTTTTCTTATAACCTTCTTCATTTTGCATTTTGCATGGGATCCTGTACTGAGTTTATCCATCACCTTCTTTAAAAAAATTATTTATTCATTATGGTGTTGTTTTTGGTGTGTTGCTAACACCTGTCATTATGTTTCTGTCCTGGCACTGCTATGAATGCTGCAGTTAGGTGAGGACACAGAGAAGAGCCAAGCATAGATGGAACTACGTCTGAGTCTGCTTCTGTTAGTGTCTTTCCATGCAGTATAAAAGCATATTATTTCTAGCTGATATGGTAGTGTTGCATGTTGTAACATGGTCTTGCAGAAAGAGTAATATCAGCCCTTTTTCTGTCCTTGGTAGGCCAGGACATCACATTGGTTTATCTGGAACTTCACTATCATAAAATCCATCCCTTCAGCATTCAGGAGACTATGTGCAGTGCAGTCTAAGACTGCTGACACTCAAAGTCACTCTCAAATTTACTCATAGTTTTGTCAAATTGTTCATTCATGCTGCCAAGATTTTACTTGAACTGCACTTGTCAGTAAGGTTTGCACTACCTTTAACATAGTATTCTACTTTTGATTGTATTTTTTGGCTTGGTTCTTTAACATTAGATAGATGTAGGTAAAAATTCCATTTCCAAATGTCTTCATATTACTAGCTGAGGACAACATCAGTATTATTGAGTTAGCACTCTGTGTAAATTTTACACCCTAGACAGCTACATAAACTTTTATATCACTTCTCTTTTAGATTAGACATACCCTCATTCTTCTATATGGTTTTGGTAAAAGAGATAGCTTTATACATTTAACACTTGTCTCTAGGAAAGAGCCATATTGTCACAGGTCTAAAAGTGAGAGGCATTCGAGCAGAATTTTTCGTACTAGAAGTCTTAAATCCAGAAATGTATTTTCCTCAGTAGCCAAAATAGCCCAGATATGGCATTTGGGATGGACTACAAAGTTCATCTACTTGTATGTGGGTAAAAAAAAATATGACGAAGGCTGTAATTTCAGAACTATTATTCACTATTGTTGTTTTTAAACCTCTAGAGATACCAAATAAGACGCTCCCCGTTATGGTAGACAAATGAATTAAAAGATCCTAGCATTCAAAAGGCCAAGGATATAAGGTAAGAAAATGAAATTTTATTCATCTCACATTATTAGAGAGGAACTGAGGGAGAGAGTTGCAAGGTAATCTTTGAATCACATTATACCTCCTCACACTTTAGAAACTATATTGACTTATATGTCAAGAGCAATCATTTCCTGTTCAAAGACATATGTGACCTTTTGTGCACCTTTGCAGGCAAGAATGCAGTAAACACAAGAATAAGAACACATGGTCTATTTTTCTTTTTCTTTTTTTTTTTCCATTTTAACCGTGTCACCTGTTTTCTGATAAATAGTACATCTTGGTAATCACTTACAAAGTTAAAACATCATCTTCTGCCTGTTTTATTTCTTTATTTTTGCAAGGGTTCCAGACTTGCAATGGAACAAAATGGTGGCAATCCCAGATATGGAGCACGGAAATTTTTTTCTGGATGCTAGTGATGTTCAATTGGAGGCGGAGTTTAAAAATAATGAAAATCATACTTAAACACAAACTGGAATAATTTTCCTTTCCTCCTTCTCAGTTCTTTGGGCAAAGAATTGACTCCTGGTTTTGGAATGATGAAAGGAGATTTTTTCTTTTCACTGACTAAAAAACAGTACCAGAGTCCTTATGTCAATATAAATCTGTGGGTTTTTTTCTGTGACTTCTTCCCAAATCAACTCTTTCTAAATCCTTTCCTTACTGAAGGGTCATCTTCTCCTCACCTGTTATGAGATGGAAGGGTTGGCTGATCCCAGATTTCTTTAAAGGATGAGTCCTCACACTCATCTATAAATTGTTGGAGAAATAGGCTGACAGGAACCTCCTGCACTTCAAAGGGAAGTGCAAAGTCCTGTAATGGGTGAAACAATCCTGGGCACCAGTACATGTTGGGAACCAAGCAGCTAGAAAACAGCTTTGCAAAAAAATGACCTGGGGATCCAGGCTCTTTTCAGTGGTGCTCAGTGACAGGATCAGAGGCACTGGGCACAGACTGAAACATCTGAAGGTGCTGCCTGAACATCAGGAAACAGTGTTACCATGAGGGTGATGCAACACTGGCACAGGTTGCCCAGAGAGGTTACTGAGTCTCCATCCTTGGAGATATTCAAAGGCCAACTGGATGTGGGCCTGGGAAACCAGTTCTGGGTGGTCCTACTTGAGCAGGGTGGGTTGGATAGATGACCTCCAGAAGCCCTTGCCAACCTCAGCCAGGCTGTGATAATGCAATAGATGTCTCTGACTCTAGTCTTGCAGAAAATACAGGGGCTTTCTTGTTCACACATATGTCAGTGCAAGCCTAGGTCCTGAGTACAAGACCTACCTTTAAATGATCAGATTTGGAAATGTTAGTATTGGGGCCAATTTTTTAAAATCTGTTTCAATGGTTTATTCCTATGAAGAATGCACAATCCCCAGTAAAAATCTGGCTATTATTTACTCCATTTAATTTGTACTTTTTTCACCCAACCCAATATTCTTTGCAAATGAACAATGTAATATGTATTTTCTGTTTCATTTAGAGCCTTTAAATCCATTAATTTCCTCTTATGAGAATAGGATTTTTTTTCCCTGAATAATAATTAGTTTTAAATAAGATTTTTCACTGAAACTGGAAAAGCACCAGTATAAAGTTAAGGGAACTGAGCAAATACTTGGTTTTTTGAGCGTGTATTTCTGCGGTGTAGACTAAACTGCATGCTTAAGATGAAACTAGTGTGCTGCTACTCAGTGAAATGTAATCATCTCTCTTCAAATCTGGTTTCACCCTCTCAGTCACATATATATTTGTTTTCTCTGCTCATGAAGCAAACTCTCTGCCTCTGAGGGTGATTGATTGCCCAGAAGAATGAACCTCTTTATCCACAGGCCACCTATGCTGCTTGTCTCTTTCGACTTTCGTGCCTCCCTATCTAAACTCTGACCTACCTAGATAACAACCAGCTGAAATCCTCTCTTTAGACTTGCATACATTCATCACTGAGCTGTACTGGTTTGTGTTCAGCATAAGAGGAGACTGTATATCTTGTATGTGATAATGAGAATGCGACTTGATATGAATGAATGACTGCAAAAATGCTCTTACAGTTAATTCTTTTTGTACTTCAGCAACAGCAGAAGAAGGAATATAATTGACAGTCTGCTCTTTTGAAATCTTAAATTTGTAACTTGCTCATAAGAGTGCAGGATCAGACTTGATATTTCACTTTGTTTCCTCATGACTTTTTGAATTACATGTATCAGCATTAAAAACTACTAAAAGTTTCATTTTGCTAGGAAGAGTGAGTTAAGTGTGTGAAGACATATTTGTATGTACTGGGGAATGTTTGTACAGATGTATATGTATATATTTATAAATATACACATATATCTGTGGACTTTAAGGAATGAGAATGATCTTGGTATTGCTGAATTTGTCATCAAATAATTGAAATAACTTTATTGAAGCCAGTTTTCAGAAAGTGTTAGTACAGATTCTGAAAAAACAAAGACACTTCAGAGCTACTTAATTCTGGAAAGGGTAGTCTGTTAGGGGGAGTTGAAGTATAGCTATAAAGGGATATATACTCAGTTATACAAAGGAACTTGGGAACCTTGACATTTAGTATCATCACACATAACATTCAAACATCTAGATAGCTCGTTGTCTAGGTTTCTCTGACCCTAAAATGCAAATTATTTCTCTAAATTCTTTGCATGTCTAGACCATAGAGCAAACTAGAAACATCCAAAGGGAATTCAGCCAGCACTTGAAAAGGTGGAGATGCCAAAGATATGCCTAAACTGTCCACAGGAGGTGCCAGAAGAAAAGAGAAGTGACTGTAACCCTTCTCTTTTGAGATTTGGACTGAGATTTGCAGCCTGAAAACCTCTCTTGTAATTATATGCCTATAACATCCTAACAAACGAAGTAGTTATCTTGAATGCAAACCTCCAGGCTCTAATCCTCCTTCACAATCAGAGACACAGTTCTCTAGTTTGTACTTTTAGGTAACAGATCTGCAGCTTTAAACTTCTCCTACTAAGACTCCGTAAATATGCATAAAACTACTCAAGAAACAGGAGTCAGACTAAGAAAAAGAAAGAGCAGAAGTAATCCTACTATTCTGTCCTGTCAAATGCAGAAACAATCAACGCAGTGTTCATAATATGGACCTGAGTTACTACTGCTAGACTGTTTTTGCACCAGTATAATCCTATCATCCTATGTGAGTTTTAAAAAGCTTTTCTATTCTGCAATGTATAAGGCTGCAATTCAAAATTACTTCAGGGTTAGTGGAACAAGAATTATGACCACCATCTCTATCTTTTTTGCTATAAACAAGCACCTAATCTAGAAAGACACATTATTTTTTATTATTATCTGTTAAATTTAATACAGACTGATAGATATCAACTGGACAAGATCTTAATGACCTGCAGCACAAAGGGACTCTCCTGTTGCTTTCTTCATTCAACTTCACAACAGGAAAACAAAAGACAAAATTAATAAAGCTGTGCAGAGTGGAAGATGAACACATCATTGATTTTGTAATTAACAGTATTTAAATAATATAATGAACAGGTGTTCCTCAGGAACCTATAGGACATAATGGTGTTTCTAAGGCTCAACAGGCATGGATGCTTTCACTGTATTGTTGAAGTATTTTTATATGATTTTACAAAATAATCTTCTTTCCCAGCAGTCATGTGAAACCCGTATTTTCCATAACAAATGTGAATCCTATGTCATTAAAACCTGGCCAATTACTACAGTCATGGAACACTAGTTTGCACAAATTGAACTAGAGCAACAAAAAGCCACAAGTAACGTACCCATAAACTTAAAGTCACTTCCATGGAACTGAGTGTGTACAAGCCATATAAGTCTTAAATGAACTTCAGCCTCAAGTAAGGAGTTGGAGGTGATTTGACACTCATTTGCAGTGCATTTGTATACAGCTTATCTCTACAAATAAGAATTATGAACCCAGCCTTAGATATATTGCCCAAGAATACCTTTAAGAAGGATAGTTTAAAATACTGTTCTACATCCTAAATACATAATGAAAAGGTAGGAACACAGCTGAAATATTTGTACAATGTAAAGAAATTTTGTTTATATTTAAACTTCTCAGATTTACAGTTTAGACAGCTTTGCATTTAGACTGGGTATAACAAAGTTGATTTCCTTATAATACACATGGATAAAGGAATCCTAACAGGATAATTAAAGTACGGCAACAGCTATGTTGCTATCAGATTCTGATGGCTATCAAGAGGGAGAGGAAAATACAAAGAGTGGAAATTAATTCACACACTAATGATTTTTTTTAATTAGTATTTAAAAACCCAAACTTAAGCAGTATATTTCCCTGTAGGGAACAGTATAGAATCATCCAGGTAATTAGACCAAGTGAAGATAATAAAACAAACTTATGAATATAGTGTGATAAAAGATGTTTGAAGGTCAGCAGCAGCAATCAAAGCAAGGACAGAAAATCACTAGAATAAGACAAGGTCTCAGAACCACTACATCCTTTCCCTTCCGTTTTCTAAAAATTCTACAAGTTCAAGTTAAATAATTGAAAATTTAAATATATGTTGGTTAACATTTCAAATCAGCTTTCAAACTCATCTGGGCATTTATAATTATTTAAACTTTTATTCCTCTTATCATTGGTCAACAAAGAAAATTATTCAAATAGCCTGAACCACACATTCCTTTATTCCCCAATCATGCTGTTTATGTTTGACTGTTGTCACTAAGTGTATACTGCTCACCCAGAATATGCCATCATATGCTGGCATGCTATTGCTGTGCTGAGAGTGAGGAGAGTCAGAAAAAATGAAATAACCTAAGGACGTGTTTGCCTCTGTATCCTACTGATGTGGTTTGGGTAGTACCTTTTCTTGGATCTTGACACTCTCAATGGATTTCTTACCACAGTCAAGTTGACGGGAAAGAGGCAGAGAAAAATGGGATAGTCTTTGTTCCCATCCATAGCCCCCCCTGTTCCCTGGCCAAAGAAGTAGGGTGACTTTCAGCCTTTGAAGTGCAAATAGTAACTTATTGCCTCCCTGGAGCTAGACAAAAGCAAGGAAGGAGCAAGTCTCAGATGTTGTGCCACCCTTAGCTTCTGGCTTAGCCTCCAGGCATGCATTAAACTAAAATAAATTAGTCACAATTAAGTTTTTCTGGCACTAAATTAACCTTTATTTTAAGTGCTTAAATTTTTTAGGCCTAAGGCTCATGTCCCTGGTTGCTTTGAATTTGGGCATGTTAGATTTCATCCTGGTTTACAGCAATGATAGTGGTTTTATATAAAGGAGTCTTATGGAAGCTTCAGGGTGTAACAGTGATAAAATGTGTTTACAGCACTGAAGCTACTCCTCAGTACACATATAGACTAAGTAGGACTGAGACAGAAAGGAAAGCTAGCCAATACGTGCTTATGGCTATGTAAAGCAAAGCCATTCTGTTGAATTACAGCCCTGAAATTCACCTATTCCCAGTCCCTGGCCTCAGTCTGACAGTTCACTGCATGTGAAACAGCCCCCAAAGACAGTGAATTATAAGATGACAGGCCTTTGCCTTCAAACAGAAATGCGTTATTGTACTGTGATCTCATCTGTTATATCCACAGCTTGTCCTGGCTTCAGAAGCAGACTGAGCAGAAAACTCCCCCACAACCTAAAATGAAATGCACACTATTTTGGCCAACCCATCTGGGGTTTTGATGAGATTTAAAGCAAATTCTCCCCTCCAGTTACTTGGACAATTTCTTTTCCCTAGAGAAACAGTTCTAGAACTATATCTTTTGAATTTTCTTGGCACCCGGTATTATTCTTGTCACATATTCATTATGTCTTACATCAGTGCCTTGTTTCATCCTAAGAATATCTGTAGTTGCCATCTGTCTAGAAAACGTGGGTTGATGGCAAGACAGTGACCTCAGCTCTCAAATCAATCACCAACAATTTAGTAAGAAAGCAATGACCGTCTTGGTTTCCAGATACTAGAACTGCTTGGTTATAGTAACAAACTATCTTCTAATAAATCTATCCAGAAATATGTTTAGAGTACTTGGAATGCTATTAAAAATAGGAAAATTTGTTTTTCACAGTTTATGAATAAATAAATTTAGGCAAATGATTTTCAAGTTTAATTTCTTTCACTAGTTTTTATCTTGCACAAGTAGCTGTTATTTATTTATCTGAACATATTCTTAAGTATGACCCATTTCAGCTAACAATAAAAACCTTTTTTATCAAGAAAAAAACGAAAATTCTAACCTTCAATATTTCAGAAAAGAAAGCTTAAATTGAGAATTTCAAACATTTTCTTACTAAAAATTATCAAACCTTTTCCTAGTTTGGTGTCAAAATTTAAAGTAAATTTAAAAGGGATGGAATTCTGTGACATTAAGTGTGACTTTTAACTTGAATGCAATTTTGTCTAGGCTTTAAAATTAGATGTAATGTTCATAATGAAAGGAAAATACCCAGTGCTTTCAACTTTTTGTCATTAGGGCCGCAGTCTATCAGTTCATTATGAGCTATTTTTGATGTACTTGTCTGTAGCCAGGTCACATGCAAATAAAGCAAGTGAACAAGTATATATTATTATGAAAATATAATGTATTTGCTCCCCTGTGTCAGTGTCCACTATTTCCTCTTGACAGGGTTGCAGTTGTCATACAGATTATTCTCTATTAATGTGAAATACATGCTGCTAAGGAAGAGTGGGAAGGTTGCTTCTGAGATGCTACTGTGATTTGGCACGAGCTGCTATAAAACTCAGGAATTCTCATCACATGCCTCTCAGCCTGGAATAGACTTTTAAAAGATTTTTGCAAGATACACAAATCTTGGTTCTATTTTTATTCTGAATTTGGGAGAGTGTCAAATTTCCTTATAGCAAATTTGAAAAGACAACTTGGCTCAATAGCACTTTTTTTGTATTTGAAGCAAGTTATATCTGGAAAGAGAAACCAGCGAAAAGCTTAACTCCTATAATGCACGAGTAATGAATATTGACTTCATGACACAAAAAGAACAAACAAAAATAGAAAGCAAAATGAGTTGTAAAGACCATTATTTGACAAGCTGGTTTCTGAAAGCTGATCTGTAGTTGTGCCTTGAAATACCATGTGAAGTACCAGTCAGTACTGGTACTTTGAGACCAAGAGATTTGATTTTTCTGGCTACCTGTCTAAGGGAAATAATAGTTCTGTGTCTTGGCTTCTGTGATTACTGTGTGTAATCAAAATATGCAGGTGTGGAATGTACAATGAATAACAAAATCTGCAAACTCATCAATATCTGCAACAGCAGTGTGGTTTTGTGGGACTAAGCTAGCAGCTTCTCAGTGGCTGAGGCTGACCCAACAGTGCACATCCTCGACAGGAAGGACTTCCTTGCTAGAGGATCTGTGTCCAACTCTGCTGCAGAGAGTTGTGTGGTTCCTGTGGCGCAGAAGAGCCTCACTGCCTTTTTCATCTCTCTTTGACTTTCTGTACTAGATGCCACCAGCTAGGGAGTGGCCAGTCAGTTGCCTCTGTCACAAGGATAATGGAGCTGCAGGGAAGCATGGTGCCATACAACCAGGCAGGAGGCATATATGAGGGATTGAAAGGAGTGGGCTGACAGAAAGAGCATCCTACATATGTGAGACTTGGCAGATCTCTATAGACAGCAAAACCAGCAGTTTTTCAATGCATCTTGTATGGGAATAAATGCAAAAAGGCAATGGCTGAAGCCTGAGGTGGATGTTTGTCCATAGTTATAAACCATAATAGATTGCCCTGGATATATTTTATAATTCTTCCACATTGATATTAAATAAAAACATTAAGATGGTGAGGTTAATCCTGTGATTATTCCATACCTCTCTATTCTTATACTGCATCTTTCCTTCTAAAAGGTTCCAAATTTTTTAGGTTTTATTGACCTCAGTGCTGTGAAATGGACTTCACAAATAAACATTCCTGTTGCCTGGGGACAGATGCTATCTTCACCCCCGTGGAAACTGTTTCTTATGTCCTTGAAGTCACCCACTGGTGGAAAATAGCCTAAAGCACAGTATCATTTACCTATCACAGGCTAGGAAATTATAGGCAAAATTCAGGCATATAAAATTATATTACTCATACTATACTTCTTCAAGGCTAACTGTATACATCATTATAGAAGTGTCGCATAATCACCACAAGATGCTGCATTTCAAAAGATTTCCTTACATTTTCACAATTTTTTAATCCGTTTTGCTACTACTTAACAGTTCTTTTGATGTCAGGTGTCAATATGTCTACCTTATAGACTGATTTAAACTGCACAACTATCAAAGCACTCCTTTACCAACTTACTTTAGGTCTTCACTTAACTGAACTGTATTGGCTTAGTATTATTTAAGACATTAATACTAATAATCGTTCTTTTAGGAAATGCTATTACGAAGTTATCTTAAATCTTGTTAACTGTCACTGAATAATAGTAACCCATCAGTGAGTAATAGCAGTAATAAATATAGCAAAATATTTTAAAGCCATAAGGTAAGTGTCCATTATATCTTTTGCAATAGTAGCAATATTCATGAATTAAATAAGATATGTGTTCCTGTTGTCTGTAGGATTTTTCATTAGGATGATGGCTCAATGTATTTTGTGAATGGGTTGTCAGTGAGATGTCAAAAAAAACCCCAACACAAGTCAAAGCACTATTAGTGCAACTAACCTATTAAAATCATTATACAAAAATAGTGCTATTCTATATGTTTTGATGGGTTCAATCAGTTACGTAATGTACTGTGCATTCTTACTTATGACAGGAACTTAGATAACATTGAGGTATTTGGGCATAATAATAAATCAATCAAAATAAAGCAGACTGTGAAAAAAACTCTCTCTTAAAATGTGTATTTTCTTCACTTCAGGTATGACTCTTTCAATTTTCCAATACTTTTTACATTTCTGTGTAGAACATTTTTTATGTTATTGGATATAACATGGTTTTATTAGATAGTTTATTGCCAATTAATCAGTTGAAGCTGCATATTTCTGCCAAGACACCTATTTCTATATTCAGTCTCTGCTTTATAGTTCTGTTAAATTGTTAGTGTCTTTTAAAAAATCACTAGTTACTGGATAATGAGAAAATATAAAGCCAATTATATGATTTGATAAAGCTAGAATTAGTTTGGGAGGGATTTTAAGTTAATTTAAAACACTTGTTTAGAACAGTAATAGCATTTTACCTTTCCCTGAAGAACTCTGTACCTCACATTACTGCCTTATACATAAATATAAATATTACATGAAAGTCCACTGTATGTTCTCTGACACATGATGGAATTAGTGGTGGAATTGCAATGCTGATGCACAGCTGCAGCCAGCAGATGTCAGCCAATCATGAGACTTTATCCAAACTGGTGTCTTTTGCCTAGAGTGCTGGAATCCATCTGGCTGCAGTAGTCAACTAAAGGACACGGCAGACCTCTATCATTTAGTCAATGAAAGCCTGCCAAAATTTTAGTGAAGCATAATTCTTGTTTCCTACAGACAGTTATTTCTTACCATCCTCCTTGTTCAAAATATTTTGAGGGGAAACTGTACCAGACAAATGCTGTGTGTTCTCTACATCACATGGCTTTCTGCAAAATCTGGAGAAAGACCCATTCAGATCCAGAGGACATACCAGCCAAGGGGGATGTCCTTTGCCAAAATACAAGATAACTTTGGAAAAGGGATGAAATCTTTATCACTTGAATATATTTGGGCATCTATTTGGGCTGAAGTCAAGTTACCAGAAGTGCCTAATTCCTTTGAAGTCTGGCCTTGGCTTCAGCTTTGCTGCTTTACTTACCAGCCTCTCCTTGCATGGTGCTATTGAGTTAAAACATACGTAGCAAGCCAAACAAACAACCCAACAACACAGTAGTACACTTTACAGAATCATAGAATATTCTGAATTGGAAGAGATCCACAAGGATCATCAAGTCCAACTCTTAAGTGAATGACCCGTACAGGAAACAAACCCACAACCTTGGCATTATTAGCACCATGCTCTAAGCATCTGAGCTAATCTTGGTGCCCACTATCAGGTTTGGCAGGAGCTGCCTCCTTTGGGAGGAGCTGGTAAGCCTCCTCCTTTGGGGATTCTTTTGAGAGGCCACCTGAAAAACAGCAAATGGTCCAGATAATGCTGCATCTGTAAACATCACAGATTTGTAACACCCTGAATATACCCTCACTTCATCCATTCCTTGAACTCCTGATGACAAAATCCTGATTGGCATTTAGGACCACTGCACTAGAAGGAATAACAGATGTCTCTGTAACAGACATTTAGCTTAGATGGAGCCACAGTGTCACTATTATGTGTACCATTACAACACATTAGTAGTCACAAAAGTCATCCCAACACTTACATTGAATTCGCAACTGGATACCCAAAAGCCATAATTACAATTTGTCAGAGGAAGTGAACAGAGATCAGTGGTCTTGCTGGAGGCTTATGTTCCTACATTAATGTAACTACAGTATGTGAGAAGGGCAAAAGGTCTCCATCTTGTTCTTCACTCTAGAATAATGCTGACATCTCGACTTCATGGTCAATTGCAAGGCAAGGGACTTGATCTTGCATGTCACTTACCAGCTTCTCATTTAAATCTGTTCCCTGAAGAATAACTATTTGTTATATTCCTTTCTTTAGACTAGACCAACCCTTAGATGTTGTCTAACATTTTAACATGGATTTTTAATCTCTCTAAGTATAGCTGCTGCTGAACGGTATTTTTTTTTCTGTGTAAGATCAGAGCAGTGAAAAATGGTGAGTCCACAGCAGGCATGTTGTTTTGACACACCACAGCTGGTACACTCCTTTTGCTGTGACACTGAAGGGGACCAACACACTGTTTTCTGGCAGGTACTATCCTGCTCTTTGAAGCTGGCAGACAGCTCAGTGCCCACGAGTTACCTCAATTTTCACGTACAGGCTTCTCATTGCACATTAACACCAGGTCACTATCATCTTAGAAAATAACCCTGGTATTCTGTGTTTGATAAGAGAAATATTTGAACCAGGTGACATTTGAGCATTTTTACTAAGTAACGCTTTGAATAAGGCAGCTCTCACCATTTCTGGGTTGCTAGCAATTGATTTCTTGTCATGCAAATGGAATGTTATCTACAGCTGTGAAAATTCAGATTTTGTGATTGTGCTGGAAATTATTTCAGACATACAGATTTTGCATATATCTTAAAAGATATATACTATTTTTTTCTATAAATAGGTGGAAATACTTAGACTTGACTATAGTCAATATATACGCTTTGCTTAAGTATGTTGATTTTGAGTTTGTACTTTGAAAAACTGGAAATATAATATAGATTTTCTTGGTTTGAATTTGAGTTTACTTGTACACTCTGAGATTACACCTTTGGCTTGGCTAAGAGTAGATTGAGACCTAATTTTTTAATCTGCAGACTTCTCAATTTCTGCTCGTCTCTGACTTTTCTTCTCTTTCAAGTGTTCTTCTGTTTGCTTTGGTTTTAGTAGAGTTTTGTCTGTCCACTACCAGTATCTAGTTATTTTTCTTTTTTTGGATAACTTTTTATATTTCTAAAACTGTAAGTACCATCACTTTTTCACACAGCTGCCAACCATTTGCTCTCATCTGTGGTTTGTTGCACAGTGTAACTTATGGATATTTATAAAGAGTGCTATAAGTACCTATATATATCAGAAGTGAGCAATCTAATTATACAGCTATGTCACTTTAAAGATATGGTGACATGTGTGAAACTGGTCAGATTTACTACCACTTCATGAGTTATCATATACTAGATGACTTACTGTGCCCCTTGTCCCACATGGCTGTGAAGTAGTGTGTTATGTTAAATTTATTCAGCTCTAAGAGTTGGATCATTTTGAAATGCAAGGACTTAAATCCGTTTAGTTAAACAGGTATAACAATGTTATTGTTGATATATTAGATAGAAACTGGTATAACTATTCCCAGGTGGGAAGTAAGATAAATTATGCTCATATAACCTTATAAAATTCCCTCTTTCTATCATCTATACCAATTTAACTGTTTCAATTCAAGTGTTCAAACTGATGATCAAAATAGATATAAGTTCTTAGAAAAAAAAATCTGTCTGTCCCTTGGAAGGGATGGGGACTTTCCTCTATGACTGTGTTTCTATAACATCTAAGTCCACCTCCTCTTTCAGGCTCCTATTCCCTCCAGGTTTCCCTTCCCATGCCTACTGCACTTAAAGTACTATGAGCAAAGCACTGATATCACATCAACCTGTAATCCTAGAACTACTCCCTCTATTGCTCTCATTCTTTTTTCCTTTCAGTTAGCATGAAGAAACTAGACTGTCTAATTAAAGCTCCTATTCTGCTGAAAATTCAATATGGCCTTCTTGCACAAAAGAAAGGACAGCAAAAGATATTGGTCACATCTCTCTTCCCAGTCCAGTACAGAGATTTAGTTCCCCATGGTACAGGACCTTTTAGTTCCAAAACCTAATGTGTTTAGCCTAATGCATGTCAATACACTAAAGAAAACAGAAATTTCAATGCTCTAGGCACTCTGCAGCATCAAATTTGAAGGTGATGCTGGTAGTCCCTTAATAAAACATACCATTGATAGTCATTGTGTAGAAGTGGACAGCTGGTGCTACATATTAAGACAGACAAGAAGTCTATTTCTGAAATGACATGAGTAGGTAAAATAAAACAGTTCCACAACTGTCCTGACTGATGGGAAAAGAAAGCATGGCATTTGGGAGTTAGTGACTTCAGTGCTCAATACTATTACATCTAGTTTCTCTGAGACAAAGTTTCAAGAGTACAATTTTTTTAGTACAAGAAGGTGTTTTCAGAAGAGCATTTTGCAAGATCATGAGCAGGACAAAAAGCACTATCAGTTTTCTTGCTGTTTTCATGTGAAATGTAACTAAAAATCTTTTTAAGAAAGCTTACAATAAAAAATTTCTGAAAACGTCATGAATTCAGCATATTAATTAGCATCTAAACTTTTATAATAACATCTCAATTATACGACACTAATAAAAGCAGATCTGGTATTAAGAAAATAAGGTTAGGTTTAAAAAGTCATCACAGGTTCCCATGAGACTGTGATTTCATCAACTTTGCTGTGACTGCTGCACTGGGTGCAAACTGTTCTGGTTTGGGCTTGGTGCAAGCTCCTTACTGTAGCAAAGCACAAATTATGGTTCCTGCTACACTCAGGTTCCCTCTGCTGAAGTCCATGCACATGGGCCTTGCAATGCACATGAAATATAATAAAATCTCTCAGGTGTGAACTGTTGTTCTTCACTGCTACAATATTTTTGACCAGTTTACAGTTGTTCCTCATGGATACTTCTACTTGCATTTGATAATTCAGAAGAGAGCATTGTAAAGATAACACTAGATTTAATGAAACTCCATCCTCAGGGTAGATTTCCACACAAAATTCCATGCTCATGCTTTTACTCATACTTCTGGTGTTATTCTGTGTTTAATGAAAATTAAAGATATGTCCAAGTATATTCATCTTATTTGTATTCTGAGAAATGATGTTTAATTCATGTTTACCTAAGGCAAATAAGACATCTCAATGTCCTTATATTCTGTGCAGTAATAACTGAATTCAATATATTGAATTAGTGTACTGACTAGAAATATTTTCTTTGTAGGTGATTGTAAAGGCAGATAATGTCTCACTTTAAAAATGAACCTTTATCTTAATGAAAGCTTTTGGAGTCAAAATATCAAGATGGAGTTATGGAAAACCATGAGTTAAATTTTCTAGTCAATATTGCACTCTGAATATAGTAATTTTTTTTTCTGAGAAGATTGTAGTAGTGGAGTGATCCACTCATACTAGTTTTCATTCAGTTTTGGGTATTAAAGTCATATTCCATTGGTACTGTATTTTTTCTAAATACCACTTGTATTTGTTGTATTTGTTAGGACATATTTGAGAAGTCCTAACATTTTCTCTTTCTCAAAAAAAAAAAAAATCCAATTACTTTATCTACAGAACAAGACAAAACAAAACCAATATGCAATATTTGTGTTTTCTCTACCTGCATTGACATGGCTGCCTTTCTTTGCAGAGTATTTAGAGATCTAGTTAACAATGATCAAGAAGATGCTCAGTGTTTGCATGTATGGAATTAAACAGAGTTAAACACTCGGAAATCCATCACGTAATTCCGATTCTCCCATTCCTTTAAATTGACCTTCATTTGTTGCTGTTCTTTTTAACACCTGTACGCAAAGTGAAACAAAAAGTTATACATTAAAAATGTCCCCTTAACCTCAGTAAATATGGACTATTTGAGGATTAAAGAGCTAAAGATACCTACTGTATTGAAGAATGCTATCAATTGCTTGTTGTCCTCTCCTGTAGACATAATTATAGGAGGAAAACTGAACTTTTAACATCTGCTATAAGAGTTGGAGGCATGAGGCATTCTGCTACCACAGTTTCTTGGCAAAACAGTACCCAATTTCAGGCAAAGGAGTCAATTCTTCATCTGTGGGTAAGGGAAGAACATTGAGTGGTGACTTAGGTTCAGTGGATGGAATCAGGGATGAATGGCTGTACCTCAAGTGTGCAGATATCTGTGAAAAAAGAAGCATGTTATTTATCTTCTACTTTAGTGTAGCACCTCAGAAATTGTTGTGCTTGTCTGAGTTTTATTACAGACTTTTTTATGTATTATCATGGATCCAAACTATTTCATGGCTCACAATAGACCCCGATGATCTCCTCTACCTAGAGTTGTACATTTTCATAGTTCTCATGTTAGCATCTGAAAGCATTAGATGTTTCAATTTAAGACAAAAACTTAATAGAACAGTTGATTTTCCTCTGTATGAAACTCAATGACACACAAGCTTTTAGTTTAACCAGGAGAACTGTACTGAATTAGATCAAACATATGAGAGAGAAAAAAAAGGTAAGCCAGGTTTTAATGGTCCTTTAGGAAAAAATAATTAAAAAAAATATAGATGAAAACTTACCAAGAAAATCAGAAATATAGCTAAATCTGTGTTCATTTATAAGACAGCCATGTATTTCAGTAACTGTGTGGCTTTGCCATTACAGGGACACCTGGTAATTTAATTCCATGACAGGCAACTACAACTGGGAAAAGAATATGCAGATACTTAAAAAAGGTTATATAAGGAAGTAAAATAATATCACTGTCTGTGCACCTACATCTCTTATGTTGCATCTTCTCTCTTTGTTTCACCATTACTGGCTTAATGCTGTTTTAAAGAAAAAGAACACAGAAAATTAATTTTTTTGAAGTATCAGTAGACTTATCTAGGATACAGAAAATTAATCTTTGTTTCATAATAATTTTCAAAACCCATTTACTAGTATTGTACGGAACAAGCCATATTCTTATATGCATGTTCTGTTACCCACCAAATTGAATATACCACTTAAGCTACCTGGCATACACAGAAATATTTTCAGGATAAAGAAATATCATTATATTTGCCTACATTTGGATTTTTTATGCTTGATTTTGATTTTAAATTCCTTATCTCCATTCTGCTTTGTGTGATTTCATTTAATAAATAGAAAACCTTTGAATGAAACATATCTATTCAGGTAATATGCCACTCATTTGTTCTCCTGATGTAATTAATAATTATGTCCCTGATTCTGTCTTACTCTCAAACAAATGCTTTACGTTTTACACAAGTGTTCCTTCTGAACCAAAGGGTCTGTTTGATACAACTGAACACTTCAGCAAAATGCATTTTGTTCTAAACTAGAGACTAGATCAGTTAAGCTTTAGTTCTGTACTGTTTCCTGTTGTTCCTGGTGAGACTGATGTATAAGCAAACCCACTCCTCTGGAGAACTTAGAAACTTTAGGGGCCAAAGGTGTATTTACTCGTGTTTGCTGTAAAAGACAATTTTAATTTGATTTCAAAAGGGCAAGATAGAGGCAAAATTAAACATTAGGCTATGGTTAGGCTTTATGTTTACATTTATCCATATAATATTACACTCAACTTTAACATGTGATAATGCATTCCTTACTAATTACCTTTCTGGGCAGTTTTGTAACCCTCGTCAGAGTCGTATCTGGGCACCTTATAATCATTAATGGGTTTTATCTTTACTAAGCACCTGAAAGGTAGGGACATAATGAGCTCTAAAATAATAAGAATGGAGATAGAGGAGATCCTGACTTACAAGATTAAATAACTTCTGTCACCCAGAAATGAACTGTAATTTGAAAATATATATCTGGAGTACAATCCTCTATCCTATCACTAATTTACACTTCTTTTATTGATTATTTAATTTGATCAAAGAAGTTATTGGATAACAACATTTATTCTTTTTTAGTGATTAGTTTCATTACTGGTTTTGGTGTCAGTACATTTTTCTCTCTTAAAAGCAGATGATTTATTTTACTGGGATTTTCAGTTGAAGCATTTAGATAGCAATTCCTTGTATCTGGTTTGTATTCTTCAAATATCATTACTGCAGTTTTTCCCAGCATCTCCTTAACCCTTCATGAATTTCCCAAAATAATTTCTAGCAGTTTTATAAATGTATTTTAAGTAATTTCCTTAACAGTATGGCATGATAAGTGGACAGGTCTTCTTATATGCATGTTTACCCAAATACATTCTTTTTTCATTAAAAAGTTTACTGAAATTATACCCTACCTACTTATATCACTTTACTTATGCTAGAAAACTAGCTACATGTGAAGAAATATTAAATATTTTTATGTTTCAACAGCTTTCGGGAAAACAAGGTCACTAAAAAACAGACCTCAACAACTCTATCTAATCTTGTCTTTCTTAAAACTTAAATAATGATTAATCAAGGAAGTGATTGAAGTCAAAAACACTTGCATTGGTTAATAGCAAAGGAGAGCACTTCTAAATACCATAGTGAAAATTAATCAAAATACTAAGATATACATTCTCCCTGAAGATGTGGTTATTTGCTCTTTCAGGAGACCATCCCTACGGCTACATTCTAAATTTCAGAGCTAAATTCTGAATAAAATAAGTTTAAGTAAACAGATAAGGGAGAGAATGGGGGAAAAAGGTATAAGTTTTCAGATATATATTTTGGATAGTGTGTGAAATTGCCACCTCTACTAACTTTCCGGAAGAGCCAACTGTGTCCTCCAAGCCTGATAAAGATTCTTTGTGTTTTCTTTCCATTTCAATTAGAAGCCCTCATGAAGTTTCCCACTCAGGCTTTACCCAGGACTTTGGAACTGCCTGACACCTGCCAGGCTACCTTGGGAAAATAATCTAAGAAATAGGTGATTTCAATCATAAAGTGACAAGAATCTCTATCAATAACTGGCATTGGGGAGGATACATGTATTTCCAAATTCTGAAGTGGTCTAAATTTTTGAGACTCTATTTCAGTATTTCCAGCATGGTATTCATCTTGAATGGAACTATAACTGCATCTTTCACTCAACTGGCTAGGATTCATGCCTGTTGTTTTAACTCATCCCTTAATATTTTTTTTTTTGAGCTGTGTTCTATTCTGTAATGGCCCCTTTCATTTTATGTGCAGCAAGATCACTTTGAGGTCAAGTTTTGTCTTGCAGAGTTGAGCTGAAAACAAGTTGGTTTGAACCACATATTACTCTTTCTCTCCTTTTTTACATTTTATATATCTGTATAGATCTCTGTATATATATTCAAATTCTAACATAAGCTACCAGGTTGCATAAAATTCAACAGATTAATCACAGAATTTTGGTTTTTGATTTGTTTCTTTCAAAGTACAAGCACTGTCATGTTCAAAGTTTAGGAGCTATGGAGTAAAACAAAAGAAATACAATACAGCTGGCAGCTTCTGCAGGCTGCACTGCCAATAAAAATATTTAACTGCAAATTAGTTAATATTTTAATTTTGTATTTTTATGTGACATTTGTGCTGATTTATATATAATGCTCACAAACTATTTGCACAACTGCTATGTTACATTGGGTGTCTTTATTCTCATCTCACCTATACTATACCTATATATCATGTAGCACAAAGTTAGTAGCATTATTGGGTAAAAATAAGCAAGAAACTAAGTCAAAGGAAAGAACCTCCACACAACAAAAACCCAAGAAACGGGCTGTCATTTTTATTAAAACACTACTAAATTTGAGCTAGTGTAATTTATACTATGAAGTTTGTACATAGCAGAGAAATGTGGTCTTAATCTTCCAACAAAGAAGTTTAATTTTTCTGGCACTGCATTGCACTGTAGTTCATTTGAAAAGCTTATCTTTTTTTGTAGTTCATTTGAAAACCATGTCTTTTGCTATATTTAGGTGTTCTCCCTGGTCAATTAATTCAAACTCAGTGAATAAAAGAAAATAATTGAAAAAGTTTTAATGAAATGTCCTTGGATCTCTAAGAGTAACATTATATGTTTACATGTCAATATCTACTGAGAGTTATTTTGTCTCTTAAGCTGAGAAGATGTTTCTCTGTGGGAGAATTCTTACAGAAGAAATAGGGTTACCCCAGGAGCCTAAAATAAGCTTTTATTTTCATAGAAACACAGCGGGGAAAAAAAGTAGAAAAAGCGACAGATTACAGAAATAGTTGTATAAGCCTCATATGACTGGTGAGGATAAAATCAAATTCACTGACATGTTCTGTTTGCTACTATAAGATAATCAGACCTTGTGAAATTATAGTAATATATAGGTAAATAAGTGTCAGTTTTTATGGTGGGTTTTATTTTTGTTCTGTTTTGGTTTGGTTTGGTTTTTTTACTGCCAAATAAAATACCTAAAATCCTAGAATCCTAGAATATCCTGAATTGGAGGAGGCTCACAAGGATCATCAAAGTCCAACTCCTGGCCCTGTACAGGACATCCCGAAAATCACACTATGTGCCTGAGAGTGTTATCCAAGCACTTCTTAACTCTGTCAGGCTGGGTGCTGTGACCACTTCCATGGGAAGCCTGTTCCAGTGCCCCCTGGGTGAAGAACCTATTTCTAATATCCAACCTAAACCTCCCCTGACACAGCTTCATACCACTGTACCTAGTATGAGCCTCCAGTTCTGAGTAGGTCACTTCTTGGTAGTATAAACATTGAGAATAAACCAAACACTATCTCACTGTGGGAAATTCTTTCAGACAAACAGATTAGCACAGTCCAAGGTATGTTATACAAACAGTGGTGACACTAGAGAGTTCACAGGTCATAAGATAAAGTTAGGATAAAATATACAGGAAAAGCTTAGTGTCCTTCCAACCTGCAGATGCCAGAACATACAGTGAGACTGAAATGGACCTATACTAAATAAAACTGAAAAACTCAATACTAAATACAACTTAAAACTTGCAGTACACAGTTTGCACTACTCAATTCTATTTAGGTTGATTTAACTGTAAAATATTAGTCTCCTTTTACGTGTAAGCAGTGAGGACTATAGATTCCTGTACTTGGCCTACTCTTCTTTTGCCATTTGTTAATTCCAGGTATTCCCATCAGCAACT
This sequence comes from Pipra filicauda, assembly GCF_003945595.2. Classification (NCBI taxonomy): domain Eukaryota; kingdom Metazoa; phylum Chordata; class Aves; order Passeriformes; family Pipridae; genus Pipra; species Pipra filicauda. The sequence continues at coordinate 1,847,034 of NW_024104363.1, read as the reverse complement.
CACTGTCTTTCCAAATCATCCAAGATTCATTTACACTATATACTTTTCTCATTTACACAGAAAGTTTGCTTCTTGGTGCTCATATGCTCAATCATGTATGCCAAAAAAGGAACTCTTCAAGACATCCTAACAATTCTCCTTTGCTATTTTCACTATGACTGTAATAACAGAAAAAAAAATTAGACTGTTGCCTCTTGGTTGTCTTGATTTTCTTATTATAAGCATAAAGAAATGGGTATTCAAATCCATAATTTATCTAAAAAATGTCTAATCCAAATCAGATACTTCCACTCTAAAAATAACGTATTTCTCTGATTTATTTTAATAAGGTAAACTTAGAGTGAGTTGATCAGATGTGTGCATATGCTTGGAGTTATGTACAGGTGACTGAAGGGAATCAGCACTTTTAATGTGGATATAACTTTCTGTTGCGCTGTCAGGCTGCCTGAATTTTATTTGTTTGTTTGTTTGTTTTAAAAAATGCTAATCAGTTTGTATTGGAAACTCTTCACAGAAAGGATGACCTTTTTATTTTGTGCAGGGCTGGTAGTATGGTCATTAACTGAAAATTTGAGGTCCAACACGGAAATAATGATCAGGGACAAATTCTTGGTGAAGGGCAAAGATTACATACCAATAACTCTAAATTTCATCATCAGAGACCTTTGCTTTTACTGGCTGCAACAGGCTTTAATTTTAAAAAATTGTTGCATGATAGATCTAGCGTTTCTGTCAGAGACATAATAATCTGTAAAGTTAGTGTCAAACACCATGGATTTTATTCATGGTTTCAATAATTCCACAATTTACTGACTCAATTTCCTTATAGTTTCATAATTAATTTATAATTCTGTATTTGCAAAATGTGTAAGAGACAATTGCTTTAGCAAAGTAGGTTTTAAAACATGCAGTGAATAACAATATAATTTTCACTCATACTAAACTCTAATTCACTTTTAAAAGATGTGCAGTATTGAGGTTAGTCTGTTTTTAATTTAACATTTTCTTTTTGAGAGGAACACACAGACATGATATTTGGAAGCATTATTATAAACATAATAAATAAAGAAAATATTTCTTAGCCTAAATTAAAGATTGTACAAATGAACTCCCACAAGCTACACAGGAAAATATAACAAAGATGTCATCCCTCCTTGTGCTTACAGATTTATTTTCTCTCCTTTGTGACAAAAGTTATACAACGGGTGCTTGGTAATGAAAAGTATTTTGAAAACCATTATATGAGTTGGTTTGAAAACCAAAATATGAGTAAATTCAATGGTATAATTCTACTTTCCACTGAATTTGTGTTGCTATTTTTCAATAAAAAATATACATGAGAATTTGTTGGCATATTCACTTCTGAATAACTTCTAGGAAAGTTTTATAGGGTGTGGTGGAGACACACAATAGATGTACATATAAACCAGATCTTAACAAGTAAAGCAGTAGAAGTAAAACTAGGAGAAGTTTGGTTTAGATAAGGTTTGGATGCCTATGGACATTATTAATTTTTTTCTTTTGTTAATGGAAGCAGCAATACTGGATTGCCAGTTATACATTTCCTGCTCAGCTTTACCCCATTTTAATCTTCACAACTGCTTCAGAAGGAAACAGAACCATACATTTCAGTTATTGTAGTTTGAGAGATGTTCTGCAAGTCAGCATTTCTGATCACATGAAGTATCGCTATGAGTGCTACTTCCATTCAAAGTAGTTGTGTTGGACACATTCTTGCTCATGTGGCCTACAGAGGCACAATTCTTCAAGCAAAGAAAGCTCAGTATTCATAGCCAATCATACAATCGTTTTAGCAATAATTTGTTATGAAGCTTTGGAGAACACACAGAGTAGAAATGCTGCAATGTGAATTTGTGGTTATTCCATTTATTATTATTTTCTCTGGTTTAGTTCATTTAGTAGGATATTTCAAATACAGTTCTGGGAGGAAGATTGTGACATTCTCTTTATGACTACTACTTTAGCTTCAACTTCCTCCTCATTGGAGGTTTTCCACATTACATGCAGTTATTGCCTTGCATCTGTATTACATAGAGTTACCCAATTCAATACAATTATTTAACTATAATGCATTTTTATTAGGAAAATTTGAAGCAGGAAAAAAGAAACTAAATAAGGTTCTTTCCAAGAGCAAACTTTTGCCATTTAATGAATGTCAAAAATCTCTTAATATTTCACTAAGCCAAGCAAGAGATTCTGTATAGGATCCATCAGCAAAGGGTAATGTTTTGTATTTTTATAACCTTCCATTTGGCTAAGGGGCTCATTATGATGAAATTATAATTAAATGATTTTATTTTAGACAAAACATTTGCAATGAAAATATTCTTTATTCTTGAACCAATAGATCAATAGGTAGAGGGAGAGGATGTCAGATATTTTCAGAAGAGAGAGAAACAGTATATTTGAAAAAATAAAAAGGTTTGAAGAAGATAATTTCAAAATATCTCATGACTCACAGCTAAATACAGCATTTTACTCCCCTTTTGTCTTTTCTAGAAGATTTTATTATTTTTATACAACTGCAAAATGCTACTGCTTGGATTTTAGGCAATGGGTTCAAAAGGGACCATATCTACTGCTTTGTCTAAATACAATCGAGTGAGAAGGGGATGAGAAATACATTCAAACATAATACATAAAAATATGTAGAAACATAACAAATCATCAGATTAAATTAGAACATTATGAAGGCTACTCCAAATTAAGCTCATTAGTGGAGCTCATTGCCAGCTCTGAGACTGTAGAAAGTTTCTTAACCTGACAGTATCTTTCTAAGATCAGTTATACAAATCAGTGCCCAGAATATTTTAGCGCCATGGAGCAAAGCAACTTCCAAGTAGCCAAAAATCTGGCCTGGAGACTTAACAGTAAAGAAACATGCATTCTTTTCTATTTCTCAGGATTCAGGTAAAAACCAGATGGATTGAATTTACTTTTATCCAGTTTTACTGAAAATACCCTTGATTATTTTAGTGGATTTGTTTAGAGAGCTAAATATGCAATATATGGGGAAACAAAATACATTTGTAACTCCTCTGTATGACTTTTTTAGTTTATGCCCATATAATGCAGCTTGCTTCCTTCCTTCCTCACTCTCTCCTCCCTTCCCCTCTCCACCACTTCACGCTGCCTTTAGTGGAAAATCATGTTAACTAAATTCTGTTAATCTGATACTGGAATAAAAGTACAGTCAAAACTCAAGAGACTAATTCTGAACTATTGAATTTGATAAAAGTCTTGTAGAGAGTTTTGAGGAGGCCATAAATAATTCCATCAATATTGTCAAATTTGTTAGACTGAATACTTACAAGGCAGCCTTCTATTTATTTGTATAGGTATTTATTTAATTATTTTTCTGCTTTGGTATGTTAAAAAAAAGAGAAGTTGGCATATGTTTCAAGAAGAAAACTTAATTTTTTTGTGTTATATGCATTCCAGTTGTTTACAGAATTTTTGGGCATTTTTTTGATGGTTCCTCTAATGTTAAGAAGTAAAAAAAAACAACCTTAAATATCATTCTGTGCTGTTTTGCTACATTATTGCTACATCAGTAAGCCACTCAAAACCGAGTTTATTTACATTTCCCATTGCTGATTAGAGAGATCAAGGTTTTAGTAAATCTCTGACTGTACGGTAAAGTGCAACTGAATGCTAACTCTGCATTTACTTTCCCTACTCAACACCAGTTAAATATTAGAGATTTAGAACACACATTTAAATGAAGATAGGAGTTAGGCAATGGTAACTGTGTAAGAACTCCTTCAGAATTACAGTACTGATCAGTTAACCTAGGGTGATCTTGCTGTTATATCTTGTACAGAAAATTTTCAAATTTCAAGAATTTCCATAGGGAAGGAAAGAAAGATCGCATGACTTAGGACACTGTTCCCTCTTATCAGATCAATGCAACTCAAATATTTTACTGAGACTGTTCGAGAAATGAGTTAGTTTTCCTATTTCACCTTTACATTTCAAACCTTTTCCAAGGTGAAAAAGTGTTAAACAGATTACGCATTCATGTTCCTTGAGTTCCTGTTACATGTTGTTAGACTGTGAAAAAATGTGAAGGACTGGTTAGTATAGTGAATGAAAATAAAAATTCAGATTTCATTCTCTTCTTTGCTTACAAGTCCCTCTACAAGCTTTCCTCTCAAAATGTGAGTGAGAACTAAAAGTTCTTGAGATAACAAAGTGTGGCTATCACTGGTGAGTCACTATCACACAGTTCTCTCTCTTCTTCTGCCGTGGTAATTCATTCCTTTGCAAATAGAAGGGGGGTGGGGAGGTGAAGCAAAAAAACAAATGGCATAATGTTTGCTAATTTGATAAGCAGTTATGTAATTTATGGACAGACTAATGGATTACAGGGTTAGTGGGATAGACAAGGTATCAAACATGAGTACTCTGTTTCTGAGTCCTTGAAAAGGCTGTATTATCTGTTGTTCTTAGAACTGAACAGTTTGCTAATTGTCTTTCTAAATCTTTTATTTTTTCCTGAAACGTAGCTTCAATTAATTCCTTGAGTAAACTTCTCAATAAAACAGACTGTTTTAAATATAGAAAAACAAATGTTTAAGTTTTTATTAAGCACATTAAAAAAATTAATTTGCTCTCAGGTAGGAACTAATAACAAGACAACCATTGCAGTTACTATAGGAAAATGAAATAAATTCTAGATACCAAAGAACCTATCCCAGTGGAACATACACATCCATGCATGCTCATATCTATCAAAATTGATATTAATCTTATTGTACCTGACATATCATGCATCTTGGAATGGTATTGATTTCCTCTATCTGACTCTCAAAGAGAGGTGGGGAAATTCATAGCCATGGTAAGACTGATTCAAAAGAAACTACTGCATGTAGTCAGCTTTGTTTGTGTACACCAAATTAGAACATATCTTTAATATTCCGGGCACAAATTTCGACTTGAATAAAACAAAACCTTGAGAAGCAGCAGCATGTAAATCATTCATGAATAGAGCTTCTATTTTTTTGTAACTTGTTGCTATTTACTGTAAATAGGGAAGGATAATCTCTCATGTAATGTGATCATTGCCTAATTGCAATACAAAATGGGTATCTTTCACCGTATTGGGGAATATATTGTTGAAATTCTGTAAAGCAAAACTGAGCTAAACTAAAATATCCCTCAGAGCAAATTGCTTGAAATGAAACATGGTTTAAGTGGGTATTTAGTTCTTAACAATATGAATGATCTGGAAGAAAAAATATTACTGAAAGTTTTTTCTTCTTGGTGATGAAAAATTCACTAGTTAGTGATAAATAATAATGACAGGCAAATTACACAGTTTGAATGAATAAATCAGATCAGTATCTCTATTTTTAGTAACAAATAAATGATTAAATGTTTCTCACAAAACTAAATTTGACTTACATTTGGCTTGGGGCTGAAAAGTGCTTTAGTATGCAATGGTACTGAATGTCGTAGTATGAACAGTGTTAACGTTGCCTCACTTAAGCTGTGTGATGCAGCCTGAAAGACTGTCTTGAAATCAGAACTCTTGGGAATTATTTGGGAGATAACAGGGGATATCAGGTAGGATTTAACAGAGGATATCACTGCTTTACATGACATAACGTTATAAAAATGGATGTGTCCTAAAGGAGCCATAAGAACAATTCAGGGTCTAATAAATTAACACTCATGTCTTAAGGCTATAGACATCCCATTTGGCAAAATGGAAATAAAAGATAATGTAACATCCTGTAGATGAAATGTGACCACAGCCCATTCCGATTTAAAGCAAGGAAAACTTTTGTGCAGAGGGACCTCAACAAATTAGAGGACTGGACAATCACCAACTATAGAAGTTCAACAAAGGAAAGTGCCGGATTCTGCACGTGGCATGGGGCAACCCTTGATGTTTGTACAGACTGGGGAATGAGAGGCTGGAAAGCAGTGCCTTGGAAAGGGTCTTGTGGATCTTGGTCAATGGCAAGTCGAATATGAGTCAGCAGTGCCCTGGCAGCCAGGAGGGCCAACCATGTCCTGGGGGGCATCGGGCACAGCATCGCCAGCCAATCGAGGGAGGGGATTGTCCTGCTCTGCTCTGCTCTGCTCTGGGGCAGCATCACCTTGAATATTCTGTGCAGTTTTGGACACTGCAATATAAGAAAGATTCTGAGCTATTAGCGTCCAAAGGAGGGCAACAAAGATGGTGAAGAGCCTTGAGGAGAAGCCATATGAGGAGTGGCTGTGTTTGCTTGGTGTGTTCAGACTGGAGAAAGGAGACTGAGGGGAGACCTCATTGCGGTCTACACTTCCTCATGAGGGGAAGAGGAGAGGCAAACAGAGATCTCTTCTGTGGTGACCCATGACAGGACCTGACGGAATGGCCTGAAGTTGTGTCAGAGGAGGTTTAGGTTGGATATTAGAAAAATAACAGTGGGCACCCACCCACTGTTCTTCAACCAGACAGTGGGTGGGTGCCCTTAGACTGCTCGGGGAAGTGGTCATGACACCAAGCCTGACAGAGTTCAAGAAGCGTTTAGACAATACTCTCAGGCACATATTGTGACTCTTGGGGATGGCCCTGTACAGGGCTAAGAATTGGACTCCATGATCCTTGTGGGTCCCTTCCAACTCAGCATATTCTATGATTCTGTAAGATAGATGACTGTGACTGTGTCCTGTCTCTATCTCATATAGAAATAGCCTGAGTGTAGAGGCCTATTCCCAGTCTTCTTGCAGGCTGTGCTTAAAAATATGTCTGTGACATATTTGTGTGGCCTTGTAGTGACTGTTCTGTGACTTCCCAACAACGGTTCTTCACACAGACACTTCTGTTCCCAGACTGAGCAGACAATCTGGCCCAGGCATCTCTCTAGTGAAGAGAGTCTGTGGAACACAATTGTGAGGGATGTGGTTTTCAGTGTGGATGGCTCCTGAGATCTGTCACTGGATCAGATCTAGCTTTGGCTTGCTGTTGGAAGTGAATGAGTCAGGAAACAAGCTGACGCTACAGAATGTAAAGAGACATCCTGAATATATGAACAAATCCACAGTATTTTGAGAATGAGGAAATATAGGCATTGCCCTACAAGGCAGTACTGAGAAGGAAGAAAGTGGGACTGCAAACTGAAGATGAACCAAATGTAACAGACCAGACATAATATTAACCACCTGGCAAAACTAAGTGAACTTTTAAGTTCACCTAAACTGAAATGAATCCCTCAACTGTTTTTTCAGTAATATGTCAGGCTGATATTCTGCATGTTCAGCACTCTGTGGCATGTGGCTAAGAGACTCTTTATGCCCTGAAACCATTATCCTGAAAATGCAGCCTGAGTCACAATGCAATAGTGTCTTAAGAAAATTAGCACATACCAATCATATCATCACTCTTCATTTCAACTTTCAGTGGTTAGAAGTTCGTTTACCTTTTTTCATGTATTTGAAAAGGATTTTAAAATCTGCAATAGTTTTTGCATCCACTAAGTGAAATGATCCGGGATTTGCTTTCATTTCTTTGTAAAATCCATCAAAAATGTTTTTGTTTGCTTCATCATGTTTGTCTTCAATAGAGTGAGCTGTGTCTAAACGGAATATTAGCTTGGTAACTTCTTGGAATGTTGTTTTATGGTTGGTTGTGACTATATGGTCAGTTTCTTTATTTAGCCTCATGCTAAAACGTATGTAAAAACTTTAGACAATGTTTCAGATTTTTTTTATTTTTCTTGTTAATAATAATAAAATTTTATAGTTATATTGCAAAAAGTGTTTCCAACTTTTTTTTTTCCCTGTGTATCCTATATATGTATAATGTGTTATATAAGAATACATGCTATGGCTTGTGGAATCTTAAAATTATGAGCACATTAAACCCAACTTTAGAGCACCAGGCATGCAGATAGGGAAGAATATACAATCGGTCTTGAAAGAATGGACCCTGATTACTCAAAGCTACACCATAGGCATGAAACATGGGTGTAAGAGCACAGGTTATTAGGAATTTCTAAGAGACAGTTCAGTGATTTTCACAAATGCACTTTTTTCAAGACAGAAGTAGCTATACATAGCAATATTATCACTGAGGTAACTTTTGTTTAAGAGTATAGAAAAATTAGGTTTATCTAATAGACTAATTCTAATAGACATTTTCGAATAAACTAATTATTTTTACTGAGGAAAACTAATTTTTGGTCACAGAAGTCTTGCTCACAGTCTGGTGTTACTGAAACAGTATCTATATTTGTACATGGGTGTTCTTTTTTATAGATGCATTGGTTTGTTTAACAAAATATATTATCTGTCCTTACAGACCTTACCTCTACATAATGGTATGTCAGTATTCTTGGCCTAGGAATCTAAAAAGGATATTGCTCTTACCCACAAACTTGATATGATAAAACATAATATATTCATATGCAAAGCAAAAACATTTGTGTATAGAGACACTTACACAATCTTTTCGCTGTAGATACACCATGAAGACATTGATTCATAGATTTTTTTAAAAGATTTTTACCTTCCATTTTTTCTTATATATTTAACTTCTTGTCTCAAAAGACAGTGTTAAAGCTACTAGAATACCTTACCTCTATGTTCCTTACTGATATGTTTGAATGTCTTTTGTGTGCAATTATGCTGAATTTCCTGGTTTTAAAAAGCTTTTCATAAGAATTGCAACACTATTGGGATTTTACTCTTAAAGCTAGAAATATAGAATCATTATTTTAATTCCAGTTGTTTAATAATGTCCTTATATGTAAAAAAACCTCATAAAATGACTGAACAAGAACCCCAGAGACAAAACCATCATGCAATATTTCTAATAAACTGAAAGTAATGACTTTAGAAAAGTTAAATTCCTATTTCTCAGGAAACTTATTTCGTGTGAAAAGAGTATATGGCACAAATTTTATATTGAGAATGAAAGATAAGTTTTTATTTTTCATATTAAACAAAAAGACTGAATTTGTAATTGAATGCAAAAGCAATTCAATCTTACCCAAAAAAGCACGAGCAGTCATCAAACAGCCGTGTATTGTTTAAAATTTCTTGCCCATTCTCTTTAACTCTCTGCCTAGTGTTCTGCTTTAATTGATCTACATTTCCATTACTTTTGTCAGAGGACCAGTAAACTGCATTTTCAGCAATCAGCAATCTATTCAGGTTAGGAAAGTTTGTGATTGTTTTAAAATACTGCATAGACTAAGTATTTCCGGTTAAGTGAGAGGCTATTTTCCCTTTCTGTATAAATCTATGACTATTGACCATCTCATAAAGACTTCTACCATATTAAATACAACCATGACAGTGCACCAACTGAGTAATTCATTATTTTGTAACACCAATCTAGGCTCTAGGGATGAATTTATTGAACTTTAAAACAGAATGTAATCAACAATCCATTTCATCTGGCTGCATAACACCCTTCTACCAATCAACCAGCAAAGCTGTCCTATTTCACTTATCCTGTCTCATTCAATGAACTGTAAGTACATCTTTGCCTAATGATATAAGGGCACTGGGGGCTATATATAATTCAGAGGCTGCTTGAAATGCATCAACCAACTGTCCTGATATGTTAATCCACTCACTGGGGGCTTTCATTTGATGTCTAATGTAAATCCATGTTTGTAAGCTTCAGCATTATTATCATTATTGTAAAAGAAGATAAAAATGAAGCAGCAGCACTGGTACTAATGACACCTGAAAACTGGTGTTGCATACTATGAGAGCTAGTTTATATAGTTCCCAAGTGCAAAAGAAGTGAATGAACTTTTTGCATAACATTTCAAAACCACAAAGGAATACTCTGTTAAGCTTTTCTTTAACCTAGCTATCTACCTTTAAAAAATTAATTGTCTAGTTACTAGAAATTCAGGCCATCTTGAGCAAAGAAGACTCTTGCAGTGGGTCATATTCAGTCATTTCACATGGTATATCAACAGAAAGCATAATATATTTGCAGAAAACTTAATTTAATTATAAGCTGCTATTCAGTCTGTCAAATGAAAAATTCTCCAATGCCTTTTGCACATACAAATAGGAAAGAATGAAAAATGTATCTTGCAAGAAATTTAGGTCAATCAATTTCTTAGTCTTTTCCTAAGCTAGCCAAGAGCTTAGTCACTAATGACATCAGTAAACAAACTACCATGTTACTAAAATAAATTGAAAATCTCAGATGTTGGTTAAGTTAAATCTATCTGTTGATATTCAGTGATCAGTACAAAATTTTACAAAGTGCTGTATTAGGTAAAATGGTAGAATAATTAGAAGCAGAGCCAAAAATAGCTAAAAACATTGTTTCCCTCTCCACCCCAGACTCAAATTCTGTGATTTATATGGTCTGGCTGGTGTCACCCATCTATCAGAGCTTTCTTTGGCCTCCAGGTAGTTGCAGGAGTTTGCTGATCAGAATAATTGCAAACTGGAGAGCTCAGATGTATTATCCTTGCAAAAGGTCAAATAGGCTTATGCGTCCTTTAAACTCTGCGGCAGTCCAGTCTAGTTTTAGTTCTGAAGGTATTGCTTTTCTTGGGATCCTCACAGAGCTAAACCTCTCAAAGGAGTTTAAAAGTGTGTAGGTTGGCAGTGGAACCCCTTCCCAAGGTTGTATGCTTCCATGGATAAGGCATCTTGGAATGCTCCATGCCATATGTGAGGTGTTGGGACAGCTGGTGCAAGCTTCCAACAAAATTCAGGCTAAATCAGCTAAGATTTTTGGGATGATGATATTTTTGATGCAGGGCAAGGAAAATACCAATTTCTTTTGCTGCTGGGTGATTTTTAAAAATCTCCATAAAGAATACAGAACACTGTTTGCAACCAGGGCTAAATTTGTGGTTGCTCAGAATATTTTTCTTACAAACATTACATAATAGTAAAGTTATTCTTCCTTGAAAAATTCTGTTCATATGTAGTTGAATTTCAGAAACTCCCTCAGAGCAGAATAAGACTCATTAAAATTATGTCATAATTTAAAAAAAGTAAGTAGAATTATTCATAAGGCTACAGGATATAAATTGGAATTTGGATTAAAATGACTGATTATTGAATGGCCAACTGAAAATTGTCTTCAAAGAAAACTTAAAATTGCTGTATGTCACATTATATCTTTGAAGTCTCCAGCATGTGCTAGAGTGAAATGCTGAGCAAGATTCTCCCACTGATAGCCAGAGAAGAAAAATCTCCAGTTTCCAGCAGAGGATGTGAGTTAGAGAACGTGGAGGTGTGGGAGTGTGAGGAAGGAGAAAGGAAAGAAGGGCAAAAAGACACTTATGATGACAGTAGGCCAAAACTTCATCTGGCTTTACAGGGTAGTAGTTTTACTCTCTTAGCTGGCCTTAATACTACTGGGTTTGGAGTGCATGCAGGCCATGAGGGATGCCAAAAAGGCAGATTAAAGGAGGGATAGCATGACAACAGAGTGTTTGAGCTTTCTGATTAAGATCCACAGATATGAATGAGGACTTCATAGTGAAATAGTGCTGTAAATCCCATTACCTGAGCTGATCCAGCTGTAAATGAACACTTATCTGGGCTTAAAGCTAGCTGTATGTGTTGCTAACTTTACTGCTCCTGGTTTGCTGTTGGCTATTGAAGCTTATATGTCTTAATCACGCATACTAGGTGAGGAGCAGCTGGTGGAATTTTGATCCCACCATTCCCAATCCACTTCACATTTAGCTTTTGGATCGAGAGATGTGTTGAAAAGATATTTCTTAATGATTTCAAAGAATCAGAACATCCTTTCTTGTCTATGTACAGAAAAAACATAAAGGTAAGTTCTTTCCTGAACAGGGAGCCCAAGGTTCTATGACTGGTTATTCAATTCTGTAAGCAAAAGTAATTAATCATAAACAGATATGTTCAAACTCTCTATTGATCCAGTTCTAACTAAATGTAATAGGTACCTTTCTTCTGAATTAAATGGATCTTGGATTAAATTTCTGGGAATGGATGCTCATATGATCAGGAAGCTTAAAAAAAGTTTGGTCTCCAGTCACAGCTACCAAAACAATTTAAGATATTGAGGACCACATACAAAATATTCATGTATGTACTAGGTACATTTGAGTTAGAAGCACATATGAAAACAAAATTGCAAACTGCTTACAGTTATTTCACTGCAACAAAAGGAGGCTAACTTCATCAAGTATGTTATTTGCTTTGAATTATTCACTCTGCAATGTTACCATGGTTACAGCTGTGTTACTTGTCATCACATCATTATTATTTTCTTTTTAGTCATTATACTTACATTGTAAATAGTATTTTTTTTCAGAACATGCCATTTGCAACATAAATAAGGAACAAGGTTCACAGGAACATCAATATTGATATTATATGCAGTGTGGCTTTGGCATTGACATTAATATTCCTCTGCATAAGTACAACATGACATTCATATAAAGCATCCAATCAACATTGTTTTGCTGCTTTTGATTTCCATACTGATGTCAATGGATAAGGTAACTAATGAAGACATCATAAAAATAAAATCAACTCTTGTACTACCACCATTGCAGTGTACATTATCATTCATGTAAAGTATTGTTTTGAGGTATAATCACAAGCAACTGTATTAGGATAAATGTATCTCATGAGAATATTAGTGAGTTTAAAAACCCCACCAGCACAGCAACAAAAAAAACCCAAAAATATCTATAGTAAAAATTATGGACTTTTTCAGTTAATTCCACCTTCCTGTTATTCCTTTTCTGACTGTTTGCTAGCATAATGACCTCTCAAAGGTTGATAAATTAGCTTATTCTTCAATAGTGAATAACTAGTCAGCCAGAGGTTTTTCAGCTCTTTGGAAGACAAAGAAAACTAATATTCCATGTACATTTTCTCAACTGAAAAGTTTGCTTTCTCTGGGGAAAAAAAAATAAGTCAGTATCCACCTCTTTATACTCATCTCTGAACCGAGACAATAAAAGTCTTAATGCAAAATCCACTAAGATGATAAAATCACTACCAAAATTGCTACAAATGTTTTGAGTGTTGCATATTTCTTAATCTCATTGAGTAGTTTTTATACTCAAATATGTAAGTTAAGATCTTTCTGACTTCTTTAACTACCTACATTTAATCAAATAAAGTTTGATTGGTGACGTTGATGTTAAATATGTAGATTGCTTAGACTTTATCAGCAGTGAAGGAGAAGGATCACATTTGGGTATGCATTTATGTATCCTAAAGTAGATGTCTAAGAAGTGTCAGCTTAATTGCATGTCAGAAATATTTATCTCCATCAAATAAAAAGCTAAGATATAAATGCCTGAAGTGAGATTAATACTACCTACAAAATCTGTCTGTTCATCATGAAGCTGTTATTCTGTTTTATTTTTGTCAAGTTTGCCTCAGATCAAACAAAGCTTTGAAATCACCATTTCATTATTAATCTCATACACTTGTTTTTTACTGATTAGACATCAACACTTTTCTTAAAGTCCATGTCTGTCTTTTTTATTTACTCAATTTGTTAAGTCTTCAAAGATATTAATCCATTTGATGATTACAATTAACCAAGAGCAAATTTGATGTCTGTGTAGCAGGTCCATGCTTCTCAATCTTCTGAAATTCTGACTTGCTGAAAAGTTTCAGAGGAAATGCTGAATACAACATTCAGCAGCACAGTCACACAAATATGGCTTAGATAAGAGAGATACTATAAAAGTCTTATTACAACAGCGAAAGTCCTCCCTTTGGTAAACTTTACATTGATCTTTTTTTCCCTGTAGATTCAGGAAGTAGATGCAGGACCAAAAAAATGAGGGAATTGGGGAAAAAAGTGATTATGGCAGTAACATGCCTCAAACTTCTTCACACTCATACCTTAACCTTTGCGTGGACACAGTTTGCTCTTTGTGCTTTCAAGTAGGCTAAAGGAATAAGAGAAGGATCTAAGAAGATAGATGAATTTCACTGAACACAATGTTTTGCTGTTAGCTCAGAACGCGGAAGGTGAGGCTGAAGGTGACTCAACAAAATTATGGTTTTAGATCTTCACTTTAAAGGTTGCAGAAAAATGTTGAAAGTTTTTTCTAAGTATTATTCATATCCCACACCGGGAAGAGACTTTATTCTGTATAAAACTCTGATTAAGTTTCAAACAGGTTCTTTACTTTGAGAAATCAGGAGTAGAAACTAGATATGGCTCAGAAAACAAAAATAAATAAAAAAAAATATGTTAATCCTGCCTGCCATTACTTGTTTTGTAGAAAAAATAAAGTACTCTGGTAAGAAGAAATCTCATATGGTGCTTTTGGTTTTTTAGGGGTTTGTTTGTTTGTCAGTTTGTTCAGTTATTTGTCAGCACTGCTCATCAATCAAAATGTTTTCCTCCTTGCCAATATTGATGTGGATTTTCACACTATTGTCCCCTCTGGTGATGTATTGGTCTTCCTGTCAAGAGTTTCTTCTGCATGTGTGCACCAGATCTTTGGTTCCTTGTAGGCCAGTAAAAACAGACTAATATAGCTTGATTTCTTAGAGTCTGTACAGCCAATTTAGCTGTACAGCCAACTTAGTTATCAGTAATGACATTCCATGGGTAGCTTGCCTTCCTTTCTTTACAAGTCCTTACATAGGTATTTTAGGGATTAAGGGATATATGTGCTGTGGCCTGAGCAGCTGTTCTCTGCAATGTTCAGAAACACAGGTGGTGACAAGGATTTGTCTTAACCTGTGCATAGCTCAGTGGAATATAAGTAGATCAAACTACCAAGCTACTGGATGTGGTGACCAGTCACAATCACCAGCAGTCTCCTGTATGGGATATTCGGTGCATACACGTGCATATCATTTGCTGCAGTCATTGTCATTTTTCTTGATACATCCACATAGATACAAAACTTATCCTTTAATTTCCGTGTTTTTCTCATGCTAGAATAAAATGCAACTGTGGTGACTTCTGTTCTGGAAATTAAAGCAATCTGCTCTCTCTGTGTTCCAACACAAGAGTAAAGGATCAGAGATGATCCTTGATGATCAAACATCAAAAGACAGATGTTTGACAGAGCAAAGAACATTTTCCCTCTGGTTTCTTTGTTTTCTAGTATAATTTGGAAAGTTACAGCCTAATATCAGATTCTAAATCTGATAAATGGTAACTTCTAGGCCTCCAAATAAAGTAATGTTTAGGTCATCTATAACTCAGATCTCTTAGGAGGTCATCCTCTCTTCTATGTGTAGAGTGGCCAATATGATTTTGTATGTGAATATTTAGTGGGCATTCCTGTGTCTTTTTAAATCTTTTTTAACTTCTGAGGGGCAAACATTAATGTCTATCTATTTTAAAATGTGTTTGACACTTGCAAATGAGGTGATGGTAACTCACAGTAGTGGTCTTTGGTCATCGTCTTTGAAAATGATGTAAGGTTTGTAAACCTTAAGTCTCTGTCTCTTCTGGCAGATTAAACACTATCAGGGCATGCCTCCAGCTACTGGAACTTTCTCATTAAATTGTTAAATTATTCAAGTGGTTCAACTATTAAATGGTTAAATTATTTAAAAGGTTTTGGCACGAGTCAGCTAGAACTCTTCAAATGCATCTCAAGCACAGTTTTGGAATTAACTCAGCCTGCAGACTCTTTTCAAAAGTGCATCATGTGGTCATTCTCTGTTGGAAGCTAAGACAAAGTTTAGTAGTAGAGGTTAAGTCACCGTATCTCTTGTAAACTCATAAACAAATTCATTTTCAAAATTATCTCATCTGTTTCCACAACTAAATAGTTTATTTTCTTTCTAATATTTTGAAATAGTATTTTTATATAAATTTATTGTTTTACTCAGAATTGAGCAATTAAACCCACTTCTAGAACATATAACTGTTATTAAATGCAGCATATTCCTTTAGAAATGCAAGAATTTGTGGCAACAGCTAGTAATTAAAGTTCTACTTATTTTAAGATTATTACTTAGGAAGATAAATATGTAAGATACAACATAGAAAGGGACATAGACATGGTAGAACATATTTTAATAAGGAATATTCCTGGGAATTTTCTTTCAGCACCTGCACGGTTGTGGTGACAACATAAATATATATTGCAAATTTAAGGACAATGCAATCAGTATGATGAAAGTACAGGATATATTCTTGATTACTTGGTTTTGAAGAAGGGTTTTATTGTGGGATCTGAAACAGTACGTGAAACTATTTTTGGAGTTACTTTGTGTAATTACTGAATCATTTACAGGAACATGTAATTACTCTGTAGTACATCAGCTTTAATAGCTAGGGTCTTTTTCTTTCACTCACCAGAGGTCTGGTTCTGTACTCTGAAATGAAAGGATGATTTGCCAGGGTCCTCAATGTCATTGGATCAGACCATAATATACCAATTTCAGTAAGTCATGGTAAGCATGAAAAGACTCTATGTACCATAAAATTAAATGTAAAACAAAAAAAAATAAATAAAAAACCCCAAACCAACCAACCAACCGATAAACAAACAAACAAAAAACCTAACCAAAAAAACCCCCAAAGTTCAACACAACTTTTAAACATACTGATTTTGCTTTAATAGGTTCTAATTTTTTTTCCTGTGTCATTACACTTGCATAAACTATGTTATTAGACAGTACTCATGTTTTCTG
Organism: Pipra filicauda; assembly: GCF_003945595.2. Classification (NCBI taxonomy): domain Eukaryota; kingdom Metazoa; phylum Chordata; class Aves; order Passeriformes; family Pipridae; genus Pipra; species Pipra filicauda. Next base: position 1,830,423 of record NW_024104363.1, on the reverse strand, counting down.
TGCACGAGAATAGACAAAGGAACATTGTCATTTATTGAAATCAGATGATTCTGTCTCAAGACAACAGTTTTACTAATTATTTTGCTACTGGATGTCCTAGATAGGTAGCTCATTCACATCTTGCTTCCATTTAACCATGCGCAGAACTAGTGTCATGGAGTTAGACTTCACAGGGTCTAATTTTTGTTGAAGGGATATTCTTTTGGGATATTTCAGTAAGTGATCATGGCACAGGACTATTGAGACACTAGTACTACACAGCTTATGTTTCAGGCCCTACGTCTTCACCTTTAGCGCTGTTTTATAAATGCATGCTGCTTTGTACTCTAGTTAATGGCATACATTCACTTTTCAGTATAAGTGCAAAACTCTGTTGAGACCAGGAGTTTCAGGATACAGGCCTCTCTGGAAAATCTGCATTACTCAGAATGGCATTAATTGATGCTGATGTATTAATATGCAGATTCTATAGGTTGCCCATACACAGCTCTAATTGCCTTCTTTACTTATGGTATGAACCCTTTGAAGCTGCAGAAGCAAGGACCCATAACCATTACCCACAGTCATGTCACTTTCCCAACGAAATGTGGAGGGGTGAAGGGGAAAGGGAATCATACATTTTGTGAAAAAAAAATGATATTGTGTGTCAGGAAGGTATTATAAGCAAGTGATGAATAATTGGCATAATTTGTAGCTTCTATAACAAAGAAACTTCTGGATACTGTTGTAAATGAGATAATTTGTCACTGCAGTGAGTGTGTCCCATATAAACACTACTGTTAATAATACTGACACTGGTTGGCTGGAGGGAATAAGGTTTTCAATAAGACCAAACATAAATTTTATTGATGGAAATTTCAATACCAAAATAATGATTTTTATACTTTTAATGATGTATTTCTTTTTATGAAGTTCCTAGATCTAAAACTGCTCTGGACCTAGTCTTATATACACTTAATCATGCAAAAATTCTCCCCTTCTGGCTAGAGGGGTGCAGAACTCAGGTGAGTGTTAGTAGGATTTTAATATTTGCACCAAATGAGAATACATCTTAAAATTAAAAGGTGAATTCAACATTCATATTTAAAAGGTCTAATGTGTACTTCCTCTTCCTTTCACTATGATTAGCCAAAAAAAAACCTGCTCAGAAAAAAACTAAACCAGAATAAAGACTGACAAAAAAATTTTCCATCTCTATAGGGTCACCTGCAGGTGATTTCATTGTCAGTCGTTTAATTCTTGATTACATCTTCCACCTCAGGAAACCAGTCTTATCACAGTAAATTGAGAAAGAATACCTTTATGTGAATGAATTTAAGTGTTTCAAATGAACCTTTCCTTTCAGTGGTCCTATCCATATAAAATTCTTTTAATCATGATTTTCACTACTACAAATAAACTAAAACACAGGATAAGCAGAGCAAAATTCTGGTTTTAGGGACAACAGTGTAAATTCAGAGAAAAATGTATTGATAGTGGCATTGCTGTAGATTTATTTCTACTCACTACAAGTGGAATATAGCTATCTGTTATGGTCAGATCCTGTTTTAGCTTTGATAGTGGGAAAGCTCCTTTGACATCAACTGAAATAGGTAGTGCTTTTAAATGCATGGGTAGTAGTACAGAGCTGCTTCTGTTTAGTCCCTTGTGCTAATACAGCATCAGAGCCATTTATATGGTTGAAAGACAAGTTTACTGGAGAACTGCTGCCAAACAAAGACAAATGACACCCTGACATAATCTGAAAATGCATGAATTGCTCAATAGCTTTTAAATTGCTACAGAGAGTATGAAACTTCTGATATCTCACTTCCACATATTTTATTTCCTGGACTTTTTGAGTCACAGAGTAAAAGGCATGGATAAGAGGTATTTTATTATTCGGTGGAGGACTTCTTAACCAGCTTTTTTTTTCAGGTACCATAGAATTAGACTCATTAGTAACTGTGTAGTCTGTAATGCCTGTGGAGGTTCTCATATCACAGTCTTAGTGCTATCTTGCACTGAATTGAACAGGACTAACAACTGTTTTGTGCTTGCTGTCTTGTCTTCTTGTGGAAAAATGAGCAGACTGCTGTGTTTCAGTTTGAAAGGTATCCAGAGAAGTAATAGGTTTGGCTAGCAGAGTTGAGAGTGCAGAGCACAGAGTGCATCACGAGGTGGTGCTTAGTTTCCCTGGGAGACCTTTCTGCAATGTTAGACCAAGCTTACATAAGTCTGCAACAATAGCTTTTTAATAAAGAGGTTTTGTTCTGGCTTTTTTGTGTCCTTAAATCAGTGTTTTGCTCCCCTACATATGGAGATCAACTGAGATCTTGAAGATAAGGTCATGCCACTTCTGGAATTTTTTTCTTCAAGTGCTCTTTGTCAGAAACTGGGATTTGTCCATAGGACCATGGTCAGTGAAGATGACATGTCGCCAATTTGGCACTGGCTGGAGTTTGGTATGTGCCAAGGACCACATGCCCAGGAGAGCAACTTTACTCTAGATGAACAGTGATAGAAATGAAGTGATGAACACTAGATCACTTCTTCCTGGCGGAAACAACAACAGGACTTGGGAGTGTTGAAAAAATTCCTCAGAGGTAGTTACCCAGACTTTACCATCAATGAAAAACTGAGGAACAATTGTGGAGAATACAGTTACTTGAACATTTGAAGATGTATGTTTCCCACTACAAATGATGACAAGCATGGCTTCCAAATCTCAAGTTATTTTGTCTGTCATCCACATAATTCAAGCCTTTTTTTCTTATTCTTAGTCAGATGATCCTCTCCAAGATTTGCTGATAACAACAGTCTTCTGTGGTAAAATATAAGTTATGATAATAAACAAGTGTAACATCAATAAAAGCTGCTACATGTTGTTCAAAACAACAAAAAATTAACTGATATTCAGTGTTTTATGGCAGAATGGCAGTTATGACAACAATGAGAATCTATGGAGATGTTCTTCTGTTACCTGGAGAATAAACTATTCTTTCTGCTGTATTCAACTGGATTAGCTATATTGATTTAATTCTTTCATTTCAGTTTATTTTTATCAAAATTTCCTCAAGATACTTGGTTATCTGAATAGTCAAATTTAAGCAGTCATCTGATTATGTAAAGTGAATTTAAACACATGAAAATTTTCATTTAAATTTACCTACCTGAAGATCTGTACCTGCTTAAACACCTTGCTGAAGCACATGTCTTTCAAGTAGCAAGTATTGATATGGAATATCAAATACTTGTGGAGGACAGAGGGACTGCTCTGCAGAGTTAAGGAATTCCCCAAAATAATTATATCAAATTATATATTTTCTGTAATCATGATTGCTCTCATATTCCCTGAGCATGAAAGGCTTAATCTGTCAGTTTTCATAATTAGTTGTGAATATATCAATCCCTTTTTTTTTTCTTTTATGAAACCTTGTCAGTTTGTAAGAAATAGCAAGCCACATGACTCGTGCATTAGGTAGCTCAGGGACTTGAGGGTGCTTCTCCCTCTACAAATAACACCTGAAAGAAAGTGTCAGGAATGAGATAATGATGAGTCTTCTGGTGGCACTGATGCCTCGGGGTCCAGCCTAGACAATGAATAGGAGTCTTACACATGTGCAGCAGTACAAGAAACTGAGATACGTGCAAACAGTGTGTTTTTTAAGGTCACATGAAGGCCAGAAGAGAGCATATCCTAAGGTGAAGGGACGAGAGAGAGGACAAAAAAATACTTGGTGAACAAGCTAGAATACTCTAGTTCTTGGCAGTGACACCCAGAGGCATTACTGCCCCCACAGCAGTAATTTGAAGCAGACATTTCTTAGATTTCTCTTTTGTTCAGATAAAACCAAATCTTTTTATATTTTTTTTCTCCTAATATCACAACAGAAAGCATGGACTAGGTGAATGTTCAACTCCTTGGCATGTACAGACACACAGAAGTGTATGCATGTTAGTTGAGCCACCGCTGGTAAGAAATCTCATAGACCATTTCACTTCTTAGAGGTCACACATATGATGCCTTTTAGATGACTCGAGGCATCCAACTGGAATTAAAATTGGTCACTTGGGGTCAGACATATATTTTTCTATTTAATAGGGTCCTCTGAATTGTTCTGAGAGATGGAATAAAATTATAGAAATGTTAATTGAGATGTAATCGCTCTTTTTTAATGTATGGGAAGTGTGGAAAGTAATATTCAGTTAGTTTACTTGTACAAAATCAACTTTTCTGGTAAGACTAAGTTGATAAATTACTGGGAACATATTGCAGAAATTTTGTTTCTTAGTATTAAATGCAGCTCCATTTTATATTGCATAGAGGGCAAAACAAGTTGTAAATAATTTCTACTTTGTAATGAAAGTCATCTCTTTAAAATATTAAAGTAGCCTCTCCCATTTAATGAAACATATTCCTTTAAATAAAGTAGAAGTTGAATAATGTTTCTTTCAATACAAAGGTAAATAAAACTAACTGAAACAGTTTTCCAAATTTTTTAAACAAAATTTTAAAGGAGCATAGTTTTTCCACTTTATATAATCAGGTAAGAATCAACTGCTTAGCTACCAAGTGAAGGTAAAAGAAATGTATATAATTTAAACTATTTTATCTGTGATTAATAACTAGATATTGATTTATTAGTAGACCAACACAGAGATTTATTGATGATAGTAAGAGATTATTATTGAGGGAGGCAAAGCCTTTGTAAATATTAGACTGTTACAGTAAATAAATCTCAGTAGCAGTGGCCAATACTTCATATTATACATTAATTCAACAAATTACTTCTGGGATATGATTAATATTAAAACTTTAAACCAAACTATTTGAGAGACTATTGAATGTTCACACTTCTAGTCTTGTTCTATGAAACTTCCGTGAGGAAGTCCTGAGCATATTCCTTTTCTGCCCATGGATAGGTTTCTTCTCATATCATAGTGATTCAACACATTAACTTCAGGTAAAACAGAATCTTATTCTTGAATAAGAGTGTAAGTGAACTAGAATTATAAAGAACTCCAGTATCAGTTAGCCAGGAATATAAAGTTGTCTGCTCAAAAATTCACCAAACCATTCTCTTCTCAGTCTGTACTGGAATGAATGCAGTGGATTAATGACAATACTTATATCCCACCTAAGATCACCTTAAGTTAAACCTGATTTCCTTTGCCAGCTTTCATCAATTCCATGCAAATTTCTGGAGGTTTAGCCAGAGATGTTATCAGCATTTGCCTTAGACTACCTTGGGGTGCTGGTTTCAGATGGGGTGGAGTTAGTTTTCTTCACAGTGGCTAGTACGGGGCTGTGTTCTGGATTTGTGCTGAACAAGGGATTGATAATATAGAGATGTTTTTGTTATTGCTGAGCAGGGCTTACACAGAGCAAAGGCCTTTTCTACTTTTCATACTACCATGCTGGCAAGAAGTTGGGGCTGCATGGGAAGCTGGAAGGAGACACAGCCAGGACAGGTGACACAAGCTGACCAAAGGGATATTCCAGACCAAATGACATCATGCCCAGTTGTCCTAGTTAGGACAACTGAGACCAGTTCATCAGGGTATGGGTGTAACCCAAAACTGTGTATTCTATAGCCTTCCATGCCATTTCCCAGAAACTGTTATCAATGAACCATTTACACCCTCTGCCCATAGGGCCTGACTCCTCAGGCTATAAACTAGGTGTTAAGAGGCCTGTGAGATAGGAGGATGCTCCTGTCCTCACACCCTTTGTGGAACTCCCCGCCCTGAGGGAAGTGCTGAGCATTCCTGCCTGAACTGCAGGATATATAATCTTGGAGTCTTGGAACATTTGGGAACCACTCTGTGGGATCCAGAGAAGGACTGTGGCTCATCGCTCTCAAACAGACTTGGATCACCACCCTATACTGGACTCCAATCACCACTTTTGACCAGACTGCAACGGCTCTTCCCCCGGCATCTCACTGCAATCACCACTTTTGACTAGACTGCAACAGCTCTCCCACCAGCAGGTTCTTCCCCTCTCCCTTTACTTTGGACTCAAGCGGGGCCCAAGGAACACCACTTTGTTCATGCCCCAGGGTACTGGGTTATACATTTGGGTTTTGTGGGTTAAGACCAATTGTTTGTTTGTATGATTGTACTTACTGTATTATTTTAATAAATTGTTATTCTGACTTATAATCTCTCCTTTGAGTTGAGTTCATTTCCCCTGCTGGTTAACTCTTAAACCAGCACACCAGTGTATAAACTGGGGAGAGTTACCCCAGAAGAGGTGTCAGTCTGGGTTCAGGAAGGGACATCTGGCATCAGTCAGTGTTTGGTGAGCAATTGCATTGTGCATGACTCGTTTTTCCCTTTTTATTATCATACCGTATTTTACTTTATTTTCAATTATTAAACTGTTCTTATCTCAACATATAAGTTTTACTTTCGTTCTCCTCCTCATTCCACCAGGGTTGGGGGGGAAGAGAGGGAGGGTTAAGTGAGTGACTTCATTGTGCTTGGTTGCTGGCTGGGGTTAAATCATGTCACTTAGGTAGAATTTAGTCCATCTACCTAAAATTTCGGAGCCACAATTTCTGTCTCTGACATAAGTAGAATTCTCAAAGATTTTTTCTTGGGATGTTGTTCATAGTCATTCGTCTTCTAAAACTTTGATGTTTTTTGTTCTTAACTATTCTGTACATCCAAGGCAAATTTTTCTTTTTTGTTGTCTCTCCTTCTCCCTACCTTCCTCTCCCCTCTGCCACAGGGCCAAACCTCCTATATTTTTATCATAGATCTCAGTGGCTTAATTGCCCTTGCTAAAAAGAAATATAATCTAGCCATGTGCCTGCACCCACACTAGTACAAGGAAATGGAAATGCATTTAGCTACCATACTTTCAGAAATTAAAGTGTTAGAAATTGAGGTGTTTCATTTCAGGGCCACGATATAAAAACTAGTCTTCTTGTTTTGGGCACATTACATGTTTCATATTTGAAATTTCAAAACCAATACTGTTTAGTTTATTTGGTAAAACTTCTATTTTTTTTCTCATTTCTTTTTTTAAATGCAAAATGAAAGGAAAAAAAATATGACAGATGAAGGAAGCAAAATAAAAGATCGATGGCTATTATTGGCCATTTTTCAGTCTGCTATGTTTATATGACGCAGGATCACTCTCGAGGAGAAAAGGCAACGCAGAAGGAATCGTGTTCTGCAGAATATACCATCTAAGGAGTCTTTCTGCTGTGCCTTTTGCAATCGGATATGTCTGTCACGTATTGGCCTCATAAGTCACCAACGTGCCTGTAACAAATGTGGATAGAGCCTTCCCAAATCTTCGTTTGCGAAGCCCAGCCATGATGATGATGTTTATATGAAATATTATTTGCTTTCTGTGACTATGTTTATACCCCTCTACTTAATTATTGTAATCTCAGACAACTTTCACATAGCAAAATCAGTGTACATTAGATTTTCCATTCCCAGAATGAAACAGTAAACTTTTGGAGTGTTTGGAACAGAATATGTTAAAATCTGGGCTCTTTTTCAACCGGAAAATTCAATAATTAATAACAACTGAAGGGTAGATAACTCTGCATACATTACATATTATTTCACAGCTCTTTAATAATCACATTAGAAGGATTTTTTTTTGATTTTTTTTTCGATATGGGATATATTCAGTGAAATTTTGTTTTGTTTGAACTGCTTATTCTCTTTTGAATCTCATTGATTTGAAATGGGAAAGTGTTTGGAACCTTGCTGTGAATTATATACATTTTAATGAGCTTCAATTTCTCTCATTTCTTCTGCAAGGTTGTTGCAGACATTGAGAATGCTGATTTTTTAAATGTTGAAAAGTTGAACTGACAGAACTCTTTAAAAACTTACATGTATATGAATAAACTTAGCTTAAAGTAACAGCAGACAATTTATTTATATGGATAACCTTACACGCTGTCATGATATTTTTATAAGACAAGCATCGCATCATTATAGAGGGAACACTGGAAATTATTGGTTTAGCCTTCTAACACAGAGTTCAGGATAAATAATAATTTATTTTCTTACCTGCAGTTTATAGTTTTTTTCTAAAGAAAAACTCATTTTAGGTGTAGGATCTGGTTTTCAGCAATGTGATGTTTTCACCCAATTTTCTAACTGGCTTGTCTGATTCAGTGGAAGGTCAAGTGATTAGCCCAAGGTCGCAGACTGAGTCATTGAGTCAGTCAGATTAGAATTGAGGATTCTGCCTACTGGAGAACTTTATTCGGGGAGATAAAGATTGTAATAAGACAGAGACATATTTCAGTACCGAATAAGATTTTTTTTTCCTGGTTAATAAAAGTTTCACTATCTATTGGAAAACATTTTTATTTATCCAGGCTCTACTAGATTCTGGGTATCCTACTTTTCCTGCGGCTACTGACACCTTCCAGAAGTTCTGTTGGCTTCTGCTGAGAGATAAATACATTTTGACTGCAGTGGCCTCAGATTCAGATTAAAATTGGTTTCATTTCCTGGCCCCTGTTTGCTCCATCAAAACAATTTTTGATACCTTATCTTTATTAAGGCCAGTTGTGGAGCTAAATTAATTATGCTGTTTCATGAGACCAGTGACATGAATTATGTGCCTCTCTTACTCCCCAGTGTCCTACCCCACTCCTGCGTGGACGCCTGGTAGCAGGATATATCTTTGAAACACAGAAGGCTCAACAGAGTAGCTTGGCTTCAGGTGAGGGAATGTGCAAAAATGCATCTTGTTTCACCCTGCCTTTACTTGCTTATTTTCTTTTCTTTGGTGTCCTAATTTATTACTTCTACTACTTAAATAAAACCATCCTTTATATCTTCAAGTATGTGATGTAATTTGACTGACTGGCCTTGTTTTTTAACAAGGAATAGAAATGTCCCACCAGGTAATACCTCATTAAAATGAGTCACAAACAGGCCCAAGTGTCTCTAGGTTTTAATTGGCAAGAGCAGAGCACAGATTGTTTCTGACAAGCATGTCAGCTGCAGCCTTTTGGTGTAAAAGTTTAGGGAAAACAAGAACATTATCATTTTCACAAGCCCTTTTTGCAGTGCAGCATAGTACAATCTAGCATTTATTTAAATTTGCAAATATATATTAAACACCACACTGCATTCTGCTGAGAGATATTTTTTTTTGTTTCATTCATCCAAGGAGAAATTCCCTGATGTATGTATATACTTTAAATATATATTTGGACATTTGATTTCAGCATACTAATGAAGTTTGTACATGCATCATACAACATAAAATCTTGTGCTGTTTGTGCATGTGTTCAGCTGATAAGAAATGTGCTTCTGAACAGTTTAGACAAAGATGAAAAAAAATAATGCTTGTGATATAGGAGATTCAGCTTTTAAAATCTGAAGAACCTCATTACCATGTAACAGTTGAAAGATTAGAACAGGGAATAAATAATCCTTTCAGAATATCTTTCTTTTTTTAATGTAAATTCACATAAGTAATAACTTATATCTGGAAAGTTTTGATAGTATTTAAATAATATTGAATATACATGTTTTCAATACACAATGCACGTGAGATGAATATTTTCCAGTGTTATATAAGTGTTACAGTACACAGTGAGGAGTAATATGTACTGTGATTTTGATACAACCAATATCAAATATATTTTTGCAAGGGCAGTTAAAAGGCCTGAAAATACCTAGCAAATTTTGCCCTGATTGTTTTTTTAAACAATAATGATCTGAACTACATTTTAATATAGAGCTTGGCATCAGAGATGATATTGAAATTTTTTGTGATCATATTTTTTCTTTTGGACCTTAAAAGCTATTTGTGTAATTGTTCATAGAGAGTACTGCTTGCTGTATGAAAAAGATTTGGCATTTAACTTTTGAACTCTGTTTTGATTTTCAAATATTGAAAACAACTCTAGGATTGCTATGTTGAATTCATTTGCTGTTTTTACAAGAGAACCAATAGTGTTTTGTATCTTTAATAATTTTTTATAGTTTCTATGTGATTGAGGTCTATTTCACTAAATTTTCTGGTGCTGCACACTGTACAGTATTATCTGTGTGGTAGGTTTATTTTGAGGTACTCAGGAAGCAGAAATGATCTTCTGATGATTTCAATGGACTAAGGAATATTATGTAGCCTCATTACCACACAATTCCTTTTAACTGCAGGATGATGATATAACTTCTGTGCTTCAGTTACTTTTTTCTCTAAATTGAGGACATCCCTCTTTACCTACCTTCACTATGTTTTCTCCACTTAGATTGCAATTTTTTTGCACAAAGAGAGCAATTATGTCATTTATCATGCTGCACTTGTTTGGGGGTTTTTTTATACTCTAACAAAAATATACTCAAAGATATGTAAAAACATATTTGTTTTGCTGCCATTTAGGGTGATCTTAACAGGCAAATGAAATGGACTAAAATAAAGTGCAACCAAAAGAAATACACCTGGGTAGGAATAACTCCACGCATTGGTAAGAACAGGTGGGCAATAGGATGGAGAGCAACTTTGCAGAAAGGGTTCTTGATGGCAGACATCAAGTTGACCGTAAGCCAGCAATGTGTGCTGGCAACAGGAAAGCCCAGTACCATTGGAGAGGGGTGATCCTTACTCTCTACTGTTGTAGTTTGAGACCCCAAAATCCAACTCCCGAGTCCAAACCCCCCTCCCACAACTCACCCCAGTGTGAGAGGGGTTTTCCAGACAAAACACAAGACTCAATATGGGGGGAAAGGAATTATATTTCAATCTCTACACAAATAAATATTATAATACATTATATATACCATCCTAATTATCTTTCCTATGATAAAGCAGTATTTACAATGGATCAAATCTCTTCTCCCTCCAATAAAAGTCCAGAAGGGAAGAAGGAAAAGATCCTTTCCACTCTCAGAAGAGCAGTGTCTCTCTTCTTCCATGCAGCAGCCATAGTTGAAGTTGTAGCTGAATCTCCTTCCATTACACATGAGGGAGGTCTCCTCTCACCCCTTCTCAGCCCTTCGACTCCAAGGGAAGGTCTCTCTCTCCCGTAGGCTGCGATAACTGGGACAAAGGTTCGCTTCACCATGTCATATCATGCAGGGGCATCTTCGTGATGGTCCTTTTCCTCAGGGAGTTTACCTCTGTCAGAACGTCTTGGGCAGCTTTCAGTTGAAAGTCTTTGCCTCAAGAGTTCTACCAGGGCTCCTGTGCTCTGTCTCAGGCTGCCAGCTTGGCAGCAGCAGCGGAGGGGCAAGGTCACCCCCTCTGCATTCCGTCTGGCAGTCATAGTCCAGCTTCCAGGACATCTTGAGCCTCTCAGCTCCTCTCTCCGGTACTGCTGCATTCCAAGACTCCCCTTAAGTAGGAGTACACCCTCTCTTCCTAGGAGACATCTCAAAAGGGTTTTGGGGGGTTTGAATCAGTTCTTACCCCAAAACTCTCTCTGTAGAGCTTAGTCCTCTCTCTCTCTCGCTCTCTTCATTAGACATCTCTGTGTCTTCCTGCTTGGCTGCATGCTGGCTTTGCTGCTTCTTCTTGTCTCTTTTGGCTCTTTGCCCCATTTCTCCGCTCAGTGCTGTTTCTGCCACTGCTCCTGCTGCTGCTCACAGTGGAGAAACTTCCCCCAGCTCTCAGCTACAGAACTCAGTCCAGTTTAACACTGTTTCCGAGACTCTGCAGCCCCCCAGCTGGGGCTGGTGGGGCCTGGGCCCCCCAGTGGGGCTCCTGGCCTTCTCTCTCTCCTTGTGGTCTCAGAACATGGCCACTTCTCCTCCAGTTACCTCCTCATCCTTATTTTCTGGTCTGGTGTGATATGTTTAAATTTTGCAGGAGCACTGATTGGGTCAACACCAGGAGGGACACCACCCCCTCGGGGGTTGCCATTTTTTTAACTCCAGGGGGAAAAACCACTTTCCACCACATCTACTCAGCACTGGTGAGACATACGTGGAGTGCTGTATCCAGTTCTGGGCTCCCTAGTGCAGCAGAGACATGAACATACTGGAGTGAATTCAGCAAATAGCCAGAAAGATATTTAAGGGACTGGAGCATCTGGAGCAGTACTGAGGGAGCTTGAACTCTTCAGTCTGAAGGCAAGATGACTCAGGGGAATATATGCCTTATGAATCATAAAATATCATAAGGATCCAGGCTCACCTCAGTGATGCTCAGTGAAAGGACAATGGGCAAAAACTGAAATGCAGGAAATTTCATTTAAATATAAGAAAACACTTTTTAACCCAGAAGGTGGTCAAACACTGTCACAGTGCCAAAGAGGCTGTGGAATCTCTACCTTTGGAGATGTTTGATGTCTGACTGGACATGATCCTGAGTAGGCTGCTGTCACTGATGCTGCTCTGATCAGGGGTGTTTGGCCTAGACCTCCATAGACACCTTCCTACCTCTATCCTTCTGTGATTCTGTGACGTATGTCCTGTCAACAGCAAGGCTGTTGTGCAAAACTATAATATCACCCACATGGAGAAGAATCAATATAAAAAGTGCTGCAGTGCTGTAATAAGATGGCAATACTATATTGTACTCTTCCTTATATTCATGTGTCATCATAATAGTTTCAAATACTACAGATATTCAGTCATTTTTGGTTGGCTTTATTTATTTATTTTTTTAAGCTTCTGGATTAGAAGTTCTGATGGGATCACATAAAACTGGTCATGTAGGCTTGTAGTTCTTGTGACTCTTCATCGAGGTTTCCTTATTTTTCATGTTCGTGCTCTGTGTTTCACTTAAAATATTTCAGTGCATTTCAAGCTTCAAACAGAAATCTCAGCACAAAATATAATGTAGGTAGCTTTGCACTGCATTTTTAATACATGTATATCTGTTTTCATGTCTTAATACAGTTTTAATGAATATAGACTTCAAAGAGTAATTATTTCCATCTATTTTTTGGGGGGAATAAAAAAGGCTGCCCACTTGGGATCAAACTTTATGTGCTGACTTCAGTGGAAGTAGCATTTCATCCTCTGTTTTAATTATTTCTTGCGTGAGGTCAGGATTTCAATTCACTATATTGCTTCAAAATGCCAACAAAAATCATGCAACAATGGTTACAGTTAGTATTTCAGTGAATTTCATGGCTCTGGCTTACTTATTTGGGTGATTTTTCAGATTAAACTCCATCTAATTTACTTTTACTTCAGCTAAGTCAGTAACTTGATTTTGAGGTCTGAAGTCGTTTCCTTGTGGGGAAAAGCAAAGTGACAGGTAAGAGCATTACAGAATCACAGAATATGCTGAGTTGGAAGGGACCCACAAGGATTATCGAGTCCAGCTCCTGACACTGCACAGGACCATTCACAAGAGTCACACATGTGCCTAAAATGATTGTTCAAAGACTTCTTGAACTCTATCAGGCTTGGTGAGGCTCCGTGAGGAGCCTGTTCCAGTGCCCAACCACCCTCTGGGTGAAGAACATCTTCTGAATATACAACCTAAACCTTGACTGACACAACTTCAGACCATTTCCTCGCGTTCTGTCACTGGTCATCACAGAGAAGAGATCAGTGCCTGCCCCTCCTCTTCCCCTCATGAGGAAGTTGTCATCGCTGAACAGAGCAAGTGCCCTTAGCCACTCCTCATACGGCTTCCCCTTAAGGCCCTTCACCATCTTCGTTATCTGCCTTTGGACACTAAGAACTTAATATCTTTCCTATATTGTAGTGCCAAATACTGTACACAAAATCCAAGGTGAGGCTGCCCCAGTGCAGAGCAGAGCGAGACAATCCCCTCCCTCGACTGGCTGGCAATGCTTTGCCTGATGCCCCCCAGGACACAGTTGACCTTCCTGGCTACCAGGGCACTGCTGACTCATGTTCAACTTGCTATTGACCAGGATCCACAAGACCCTTTTTGAGGTATTGCTTTCCAGCCTCTCATTCCCTAGTCTGTCCAAACATCAGGAGTTGCCCTGTCCCATGTGCAGAATCCTGCACTTCCCTTTTTTGAACTTCCTGTGGTTGGTGATTGCCCAGTCCTCCAATTTGTCGAGGTCTCTCTGTAGAGCTTCTCTGCCTTCAAGGGATTCAACAGCTCCTCCTAGTTTCATGTCATCTGCAAACTTGCTTAATATTCCTTCCAGTCCTGCATCCAAGTCATTCATGAAGATATTGAAAAGCAAAGGGCCTAAGATGGAGCCCTCTGGAACCCCACTAGAGACAGGTCACCATTCCCTGCTACCCTCTGTGCTCAATCCGTGAGCCAATTGCTCACCCACCACATGACATGTTTATTCAGCTGTGTGCTGAACAGTTTGTCCAGAAGGTGTCGGTGAGAGACAGTATCAAAACTTTACTTAAATCCAAAAAGATGACATCAACTGGCTTCCCTTGATGAGCTAGGTGGATGAGCTGCCTTGTCACAAAAGGAAATCAGGTTTGATCAGTAGGACTTTCCTCTCATGAAGCCACGCTAGCTGTGACCAATGATTGTGTTGTCTTTCAAGTGTTTTTCAATACCTCCCAGAGTAATCTTCTCCATAATTTTACCAGGCACTGACATAGGACTGACAGGCCTATAATTTCCAGGGTTCTCCCTCTTGCCCTTCTAGAAAATCGGGGCAACGTTCTTCAGCTTCCAGTCAGCTGGGACCTATCAGAACTACCAAGACTGCTCAAAAATCATGAAGAGAGGTTTTGCTGTGACATCAACCAGCTCTTTGAGGATTCTGGGATTAATCTCATCAGACCCAATAGATTTGTAGAGATCCAGCTAAAGCAGCAGATCCTGCACAATTTCAGGGTCATCTGGGAACTGATCATTCTCGCAGTCATGGTTCTCCATTTCAGGTCCCTGAGATCCCCTTGGTCCATAATCAGAGTTGAAGACAGAGGCAAAGAAAGTATTAAACACCTCTGCCTTGTCTCTGTCCCTGTTTTATGAGGTGGCCATCCTATAACAGGCTGATGATGTTTTCATATTGCCTATTGCCATTCAAGTATTTGAAAAACCTCCTTTTATTGTCCCCCATATTTCTGGCCAACTTCAACTCCACTTGAGCTATGGCTGCACAGATTTTCTCCCTACAATGGCAAGCAGCATCTCTGTATTCTTCCTGTTTCTCTTGCCCTTGATTCCACTGGGCGTATACCTTCCTTTTTTGCCTTATTTCCAAGAGAAGATTTCTATTCAGCCAAGCCAGCCTTCTGCCTCTCCTGCTTGCACATTAGGAACCATCTCATCACTCAAAATTTTATGTTTTCACCCACTATTCAACTGTTGCTTGTAAGTACTTCATCACCCTGCAAGTCCCTTGAAAGGCCATCCTTTTTGCAGGTAGCGTGCAGTGGTATTTGGTGCAGTTGTACTATTATTCAGGCCAGTGATTATAAAGCACCTTATCCCAGTTGCCTCCTTTAAGAAGGACTAGAAATTCTCATCACAGGAAGAGTTCTCTACCCCTTCATAGGTGTGGGGGCAGCACATTACAGCTTTGCACTGGAAGCATTTATTATAATCAAAATGAAAATGAGAAAAAAAACCTGTAAAAATTGAGTTTATGATGCCAGATCCCTGGTCACTCTGTGTCTCCTTAAGTAAACAAGGATCAGTGCAGCAGGTCAGCTTCCTGCACTCGAGTTGACCAGATGACGGAAAGGCTACACAAAGATTTGCTTGTCACCTTGGCTCAAAAACTCCCCAAAAATTTTTCTTATTTTTGTACCACGTTTTACTTGCTGTGGTGGAAAAGTCTAATGTGTGGAAACATCTCCACTGACAGATGCCAACATTTGCCAACTTAAGTAATGCTGTTGAGGTTTGAGATAAAATCATGGCAGCAGGAGAAACTTCTCCTGTATTCTGACCTTTGAGCTGCATAATCCTGTTTCTGGTATTCTACACAGTGAGTAAAATGAAAGGAGAAGTGGTAAAATAAAAACAAATATTAGTTAAGGTTTTTAAAATCTGTAAGCTTTCAAAAAGTCCAAAATATTGAACCAAACTTTTGACCAGCTTGCTGGTTTTCATTGCAATGTTGTGCTTTTTTAAGTTTGTGTATTAAAAACCAATAGTTTTACTTCTCCATCTCCTCTAGAAAACATCTGTGATCTACTTCTAAGTGACAATGCTTAGAAAAATCTATAATGAACATCTGTGTTTAATACAGATGTCAACAAGCCAACAACAAGCCAAGGAGTCACTTTTCTTCTTTCACAGCTGAACACCATGGAAGACTATACCATAACTACTTATCTCTGAACTGTAACTCCAGATTCTATGAAAAAAAAAGGTCATATTTTAAAGTAATCAAGTTGTTGCTCTTTGTAATAAGTGCTTCTTCAGTTTCTTCATAGGTGTTGCCATCACTAAATAACTAAACTATAACTTCACACAAGGTGTGACAAAGAGCAGTTTTGATTTCTAGATTGTTTTTTTGTCAGACAGTCTTGTGTTTTTGGCTGTTTGATTTTGAACAGGATGCAAGCTTGTAAACAGGAAGGAACAAAATTGCACCCTTCTTACATATATAACATCATACAGTGGTACATTAATTAAAAATTATTCAGCCTAATTTAGGTTTGCTGAGGTTTATCTGCATATCACTAAAGGATTTCAAAACTTGTTAAGCAATTCAAATTTTTTTTTACATAGTTGATAATTTTCCATTCTGACTTCTTTTTTTTTTTCCCAGTTGTAACCAAATTTTATCCTTCAGCTGATACCATTTCATTTAGCTTTATTTTTCATAGGGTTTTCAAATGTTAAGGAAGATGGGAAAATCTTGATTGATTGAAACTTTATTTTTAGCAGTGGGAAACTTTTCATATATGTTACCTATTCCTTTACTAAAATTGTTTGCCAGGTCATGATTAAAAGATTTTGCTTTGCTGAAGAATGTAGTCTTTTATGAAACTCATATTGAAGACAAAATGGAAAAATATAAATGTGATGGTAGTTTTGATAATCATTTCAGTAACATGAAATTGTGGATTACATAGGACGAATACGTTTATAATATATTTGTCTAATGCTGTCTGTCATTTGAAACAGAAATTTGCACTTCATGAAGAAAACCCCCTATTTATTATGGAAAATATTCTTTTTTCAACTTTCTCAGCTCCAGAAAAGGTGTGTCCCACAGCAGAGTGGGGGATCATGGTGTGCAGGGGAAAGGGGTTCCTGAGATAGAGGAATCCCAAGATCTGCCAGAGCTGGCAGCTGGCAGCTTGCCTGGGAGTGGAGAAGGAGGCATGTGTGGGGAGGGCAGGAGTAACAGCAGCCACCCCCACCCCCACATCTGGCAGCCCGAGGGAGTGCAAGAGACCTGGAGCATAAATGGACAAAGAGCAGCCCTGCTGAGAAGGACTTCGTGGTGTTGGTGGACAAAAAGCTGGACATGGCTTGGCAATGTCTGCCTGTAGTCCAGAAAGCCAGTCATATCCTAGGCTGCATTAAAGTAGCTTGGGCAGCAGATTAAGAGAGGTGATTCTGCCCTTTACTCAACCCTCATGAGACCTCATCTGGAGTGCTGTGTCCAGCTCTGGGATCCTCAGCACAAGAAGGATATGGACCTGTTGGAGAAAGTCCAGAGGAAGGCCACAAAGATTATTATAGTGCTGGAGCACCAAACCTACAAAAACAGGCTGAGAGAGTTGGGGTTGTTTAGCCTGGAGGAGACAAGACTCTGGGGAAACCTTATTGAGTCCTTATAATATAAAAAGGGGGCTTCTGAGAAGGAGGGATACTTTTTATTAGTCTTAAATGAAGGAGGGTAGATATGTAAGAATGAAATTTTTCATAAGGAGAGTGGTGAGACAGTGGAACAGGCTGCCCACAGAAGTTGTGGATGCCTCATCATTGAAAGTGTTCAAAATTAGATTGGATAAGTCTTTGAACAATATGATGTAGTGGAAGATGTCTCTGCCCATGGCAGGGAAGTTGGACTAGATGATCTTTGAAGATGCATTTTAATCCAAATCATTCTATAATTCTATGAAATACAGGGATATGACTCAAAAGCTTTCAGAAAAAGAGAAAAAAAAAAAGAGATGTCCTTAATTTAAGAAGAAATAACATAAAGGAAGATAATGTAAATATCACATTCTGTCTGGAGGAAAGAGGGACCTTGCAAGTAATAATGTGGAGTCAACAGGAACACAAAGCATGGCCTTTGGTGGCTGTAATCAGCGACTGCAATTATCAGCAGTACAAATGCTCTAGTGAATACAAGAGCAGCTCTAGTTACTTGGGCAGAACAGTTTTACTTTTGAAGATTAAAAGCTCTATGTTTGACTCTGTAAGATATAAATGTAACTAAGACTGATGAATTAAAAGAAGAGAACACTGGATTATTGCTGCAGTTTTCTGAACGCATTTTCCCAGTCTGCCCTGAGAAGGTTTCGAAGTTACCACATCTCAGTTTTCTAGATTTGTTATCCTTTTTTCTGCATAGCAGGTTTTTCAGGGTTGCGTGAGGTGTCTGTAAAACCTGTAGTAAGCTAAAGGAGTACTACTCACTGAATCTGGAGTAGGAATGTAAGGATTTTTCACCTAGCACAGTAGATTGCCATATGGGATATTGTCAGTTCTAGAAAATTTTCAGAGAGCCACAAAAATTTTTGAAAGGTATCCTCATTCTTTAGGAAGGAATGACAATGTTCTCAGCACAAGCAGAAATTATACTGAATATCTGTCAACATTAAGGAAGGTATTTAAAAATATGGGAGCAAAACATCCTCAGGTAATTTTTTCTTTTTTTTTTTTTTAAATAAGACAAGGAATTGTGGAAAAAGCAAGGGGGATATTCACCCTATTGCAAAACTCATCATTTCTCTGGGTTGAAGACTCCAAGTTATATAATTCTCCCTATGTCAAATTATAATACATTCCTTCCAATGTAATGTGCCATGCAAATTCAAGATACCATTATTTTGCCCTAATGTTCCATGATATACCTCGTGGCAACTCTGTGCTTTATGTATTGTTCTTGAAGGGGATTTTGGGTTTTTTTGGTGACTTTCATTGTCCAGTGAAACTGTGGATGCACCATCCCTGGAAGTGTTCAAGGCCAGGTTTGATGGAGCTCTGAGCAACCTATTCTCGTGAAAGGTGTCCCTGCACACAGCAGCAGGGTTGGAACTAGATGATCTTTAAGGTCTCTTCCAATCCAAACCATTTAATGATTCTATGATTCATCCCCTCTGAAAGCCTTAGCTTAAATTCTAAATGACTAGCTCTGTTAGACTGAGGTTGAAAAAGTACTGTCATATTTTTACATTTCAAATAATGTCACAGCCGCTTTATCTGTCTTGAAATTCTATATACTGTAGAATGCATTTTTGGCTTCCAAAAGTCTGACTGAATGATACTAAGGTTCTGCCTATGTCAGAAAACAACTTACCCATGTCCTTTTCTTTATGATTTTATTTCAGATTTTTCCACACTTACCTGCATTTTTGTAGTGGATTATGAATTTATTATTTGATTTTGGTTGATCATTGGAATTTGTGGCAGGGGAAAAGTTCTGAGGTATAAACGAAAAGTTTATTTGCTACCAAGCTGTTACATGTGCTGTGGTAGTTATCCTTCAAACCCAAAACCTGGATGTTTAGTACAGGTTGAATTACCTTATAAGCTGACACAAAGCTTTATGAGTTTATTTTTTGTCCCAGAAATTGCATGCCTCCTTTGCAGATAGCTGTTTTTAACAGAACAAGTGAAGAGAACTTAATGAGGTGCCATATATCAGGTCTGGAGTCAGATTAAAAACAAATAATTAAACTACATCCCTTCCCTATCAAAACAGATTGTGATATGTTTGTGAAAGGAAGCTGAATTTGACATACTATGTTTTGACAGACTTTTGGACAATGTTGTGCTTTAACCTGTGCTTTAAGCTGTCAACTTAGCCCCACACAGCCTCCAGCTCACTTTCCCCAGCGGGACGGGGGAGACAACGGAAGAGTAAAAGTGAGAAAACTTGTGAGTTGAAATAAAGACACTTAATAAGTAAAGCAGAAGACACATGGACAAAAAACCCAAAATGAGAAATTAATTCATCACTTCCCATGGGCAGACAGGTGTTCAGCCATACCCAGGAAGGCAGGGCTTCATCACATGTAATGGTGATTTGAGAAGACAAACACCATCACTCCAAATGTACCCTTCCTTATTCTTCCTTATTTCAGTATATAAATCCCTAGATTTATATACTAAGCATGATGCCATATGGTTTGGAGTATCCCTTGGGTCATTGGGGTTAACTGTGTTCCCTCCCAGCTTCTTGTGCATCTGCATCTTCCTTGCTGATGGAGTGAGGTGAGGAGTAGAAAAGGCCTCAATTCTGTGTGAGCAGTGCTCAGCAATAACAAAAACATCCCTGAATTATTAACACTGTTTTCCTAAAGCATAGCCCCATAATAACTACTATGAAAAAAATTAACTTTCGCCTAGCCAAAACCAGCACAATCTGTCATGCATCATCAGTATCACATTTAAAAGTTGTAGTTCTATCCTGCACTGGGGTCACAACAACCCCAAGAGGTATTACAGACTGGGGGAAGGGTGGCTGGAAAGCGGCACGGGGAAAAGGGTCAGGGGGAGTTGGCTGACAGCAACTGAACATGAGCCAGCAGTGTGCCCAGATGGTCAAGAAGGCCAGTGGCATCCTGACCTGTATCAAATATAGCGTGGCCAGCAGGACTAGGATGGTGATTGTCCCTCTATATTTGGCACTGGTGAGGCCTCACCTTGAATCCTATGTCCAGTTCTGGGCCCCTCACTATAAGAAGGACATGGAGATGCCGGAGTGAGTCCAGAGAAGGGCAATGAAGATGGTGAAGGGTCCAGACAGAAAATCATGTGAGGAGTGGCTGAGGGAGCTGGGGCTGTTTAGCCTGGAGAAAAGGAGGCTCAGGGGAGACCTTATTGCTCTTTACTACTATCTGAAAGAAGGATGTAGCCAGGTGGGGATTGGCCTCTTGTCCCAAATAACTAGAAACAGAACCAGAGGAAATGGCCTCAAGCTGCGCCAGGAGAGGTTCAGGTTGGACATCAGGAAGAATTTCTTCACTGAAAGGGTGGCTAAGCATTGGAACGGGCTGCCCAGGGAAGTGACGGGGTCACCATCCCTGGAAGAGTTTAAAAAACAACTGGACGGGCACCTAGTGCTATGGCTTACTTGACATGGTGGTTTTGTGTCAAAGGCTAAACTAAATGATCTTGGAGATCTTTTCCAACCTTAATGATTCTATAATTCGCTGATTCTATTCATATTAAATAAAAGAGACAAGCTATAATGAATTCGTGTTTCCGTAACTATTTTATACTGGTAATAAAATCAGAGCCACATATTTCTGAATGCCTGACAGGATTCAAAACCTTTTTGGTTCTATATTGGTTTCAGGTATGAAATAGGATAACTCTGCTTTTGTAGATAATTTACAATCCGCTGAATCGAGGTAAGAGTGCTCTATAAAATATTTCTTGCAAAAAAAATCACTTCTGTTTGTCACATGTGAGAGAATGACATGCAAAACCACTGGAAAACCACATTTTTATATCAAATTTTTTGACAATATATGGGCAAATTGCAGCTATGCTTTTAACACAAAATATCAGGGAATACACTCTCAGCTGGTAAATAGTGAGTTTCTGTCTATTCCCAATAGTGTTGAAAATTTACCTTTGTGTATCCTCTTTTTTTACCATTCCTGATGCTGTAATACTTATCACTTGAGAGTAGAATCCTATTAGTTTATCACAACAGAATACATACACGTGTGTCTCTACAGACAGTTTGATAAGCGTAGTATATCATCAGGAAATACAGGGAAGACTTTGACTAACAGACTCCATGAGTGCAACTCTGTAATAAACAGTCTCAAAAACCTCAACCAAACAGCAACGAAGACAACAAAAAAGTACAGCCTTTTTCCTTCAAGTGCGTAAATATGCTTTATGTCTGCATGCATGGCAAGTTGAATAGCAGAACTTTTGTAAGATTATTATTTCAGCAGGGACAACACCATATTCAAATGATTCCAGTTTTTCTGAAATGTTACTATTTTTTTAATGGTTTTTGATCACTGGTTTGAATGTGTGCACAATTAAATTTCAGTCATCTAAGGAGTTTTCCAAAGTAAACTGCAGAGTTTATCTGAAGAGGTTTTCAAGACAACTGGAGTTATCTAACTGCACGTATCAAATTTTTTCTCTCTCCGGTAATATTCTAATACTTAAAAAAAAAGACTGGCAGTTCTAATCTTCATAATCTTAGGTAGCTTGTTTTTTGTTTTGATTTCATCTTAATAAATTATTCTTACTTGTTTATTATAAATTCTTCTTGGTGGTTTCATGTTTTCTTCTAATTACTTGCTCTTTTACTCTATACGGAACCGAGGTTAGGTGTTTTCTTGTTATTATCTCCAATCAGGATTTCAAATAAAATCTTAGATTCTAGAATATGATATCTGATAAAAATTTTTTTTAATCAGAACATATGAAAAATCTAGGCAGCCAGTACAATAATTACCCAAATGACTGCCTTACCATGCAATGGCTGCCTAGGTCAAATGGCTGATCCATTCTTAGGTTAGAGGACCTTTTTATTTGCAACTGTTGCGAATACAGTTTCTGATACTGTGATTCTTACATCCACTGTGCAGTATCAATTATATGGTGTATGTGTTGGCCCCCACTATTTACTTAATGGTTCAGGTACAAGACTAATTGTAGGTTTTAACAACCTATGTAATCCAAACAATAGCAAGAAAAATTCTCATTCAATACCCAATTTCACACTATATATGTGTTTAATTTTTATTTTTTTTTACATTACCTTTGTGTGCCAATAGGATTATGCTTTGGGTCTAAACCACAGTGTTAGTTAATTCTCTAAAACAATTATATGTAATGAAATGAACTCAGGAGTCAAGAGTGATACCTTCACAAGCAGGGCTATATTGAGGGAGCCACAAGCTGGGGATGCAAATATGGATAATACAGAAAAGTGAAATGGTACAGATGCAATATGGAGTGTCTGTACACATGAATAGAAGTCTGATTCTTCAGCAATGCTGCAGACATACTCAGAACAGTTGTACTGCGCACATTTAGTTAGTCTGACATATCTAATACTGGACTTTCACAGTCCTCTACACATTGAAGGCCCATTTAATGTTTCTCTTTCCTCTTAGAAAACATACTTTACATTAGAAGTATATGATTTGTCAAGTTTTTATTAATTGCTAATTTTGTAGACTGTTTTTATGAAGCACTGAGGCTTCAGGCATGACACTGCACCCATATGCAGGTATTCTATTTCTGAAGACTGATGGAAACTAATGGAGTGTGATACCTAAGTCAGTTTAGTCTTAAGACATCATTGTTTTATCCTTTGATTCTTTTTAAGTATAAATGGTCCTCTCTGCATTGTTTTTAATCCATTCTTGTAAGCTTAATAGCTTGACTCATTTGAGCGATTTTTCACAGGTACAAGTGTACATGTGCTTAATTATTTTCAAGATTAAGGTCTAGACAAGATTTGCATAAAAACCTTTCTAAACACTTTGTTGTAGAACATGTAATTTTAAATGCTATTTCTCAATTACCAACTTCATGTTATCTTTATCATACATAGATTTGTAATAATAAAATATCTAGCAGTAGATATTTTTTGTTTTGTTTTACTTTAGAAATTGTGGTTTCAATTACACTGAAATATTTACAGTCTTGAACAGGGGACAGATGTTCATTTCTTCATTCTGTACTTTAATTCCTGTACTGTATTGTTCTTTTGTTATTTCTACTGTAAGCAATACACTTACATGTAAAAAACCTCTTTTTTTTTTTTCTTTTTTTTTCCCCTACAGTGAAAGCATCTGCTTCCAGACTAAGAGAAAACCTATTTCAGTCCGATTGGTTCGATTTTCTAAGTGCCATTAAACTCCTTTTTATATACCCACAGTCATTAGTAGTTAAAATTGCTGACATAGTAATTTCAGAGATTATGAGTGGAGTAGATGAAGGATTGCATATTTTTATTTATTAACAGTATCACAATGTTAACAAGTTCTTCACATGTCACAAAGCCTGCATATATGGTAGTATTGTCCCGAATAGAAGCAGAATATTTCCCTTTACAAAATCACAGGTGAACAAGCCAAGGTACCTCAGCCTCTCCTCACAGGGCAAGTGCTCCCATCCCTGGCCATCCTGATAGTCCTCCACTGAACTCCCTCCTGTTTATTGATTTCATTCTCACTCTGGGTCCCAAAGCCAGATGCAGTATGCTGGCTGTGGTCTATGGAGTGCTGACTGCAGGGCTGGTGTGGAACTGGGTCAGAGTGGGAAGTAGGTGCAAAGATCAGCTAATATTGAATCCACTTCACTGGATCAATTCACTGCAGCAATTTTGTTATGGATTCTCATATCCATGCACACACTTGTACTGAAACTACTACATACATACCCTCCTAAGGTCATGAGAAGCACATAAAGCTGTATGTCTCCTTTCTGAATAGTCCACATCTTCAGGACACCTACAAGGTAGCCTAAGAACAGTTAAATAAAGAGTAGCTGAATTTGGAGTTGTAAGACCTCAGTAGCGATCTTGTTTCCATCATTTTTTTTTGCCACTTTTTCAGTATGTTTGTTCCATCACAACTGTAAAGTAAAGCTAATGAAACAGGATGTCTTGTTTGAAATGCTTGGAGCACTTTCATTAAAAAGTGCTATAAAATTGCTACTGGTGGTGTTATACATTGAACAGTCTGAGGATACTCATTCTGCTTTTACAAATATTGTGGATTTCTCACCTTAGTCTGAAGAAGAGGCAATCTTCAAACTTCTAACATTCCTGAAATCACTAGGATTTTTTCAAGCACATGGATAGCATTTTAATCACATTGCTCATTTAATCTCTTATATTTGTGATTCTCTCCTTACTGATGGAGCAGCTGACACCTAGAAGTTCAATTAATTTGCTTTCATCATCTGTTACAGCTTAATCAACCTTATAGGGAGCATTTGAGCACGGAGATGAAGATGGGTAAATTCTATTTGCAACATATTTTTAATAGAGAGTCATAGTCCATTAGAAAGCCCAGATGGCAAGTACTGGAATTTAGTTCATCCCAAATCTCTCTTGCATGCCTAGACATCATCTACAAGACTGTCACCAAATCCCATTTTGTAATCTGAGAGGGTGCATGGGTGTGGGTGGTGCTGATCTTTGATTATCTTTGGTTGTCAAAGTAAGAGAAGAAAATCACGGTCTAGTTGAATTTTTTTTTTAAATGGTTGTTTGGGTCTTTTTTCTTCCTTACTACACATGTAGTGGTTATGAGGCTCTTCTACAAAAATCCACTTACCCTTTTTCCAATGAGTTTGCATAAACACAGAAGATCACACACAAATTTGTATTTGATATCCTACCCATATCATCTCTCACCCTTTCTTTGCACACAAATTGCTACAAAATAGGAACAAAATACAAGTGGCAGTGTAAGATCCCATGTTACACACACAGGTGCCAAGCTGCTAACACCAAAATCTTAAAGCATGCGTTTGGATGCAAAACATCTGCAGTTTGCTTATTACTTCTGAAAAACTTCTTAGGGCACTGAATGCATTGCCACTTGATTCTATGAAATGATAGATAGGTCTGCGGAGGGCTATGAAATATTATAAGATTGGAATCCTATGCTAACATAATTAGTATTGCTACTGCTGTTACTATTTAGCCTTATTCCAGGTAGTCTAAGAGCTAATTCCAAGAAAACACTATTCCATTCCCACATTGCAGATATTTTGTATTTGTAAGACACTCAAATCAGTTTTCAAAACTCTGCAGAAACAATAGAAAGAGATCAATATTTGCACAGAAGAATCAGAAGGGAAAAATATACTATCTTTAATTTTTAAGAAATGTGTGATCATTTGAACTTCTTGTCTCTCTCGAGAGTTTCTGCTTCAGTACAAACAATCCTGCATTTGAAACTAGACTTTAGAAAAATTATTTATGTCTTTTGCTGCATTACTTCCTGGTTTACTAATAAATGATGAAATTCATCTTTACTTTGACAGCGAAGGTCTATGCCTCACTTAAGTGTTGCAAACAGGATTTAGGTGGGAACTAAAAGTGCCCAGTTTGGTCTGCCAGTAGCATATTTGATCCTGCTCAAGTAAATTGAGCAGAAATACAAATCAGAGACTGTTGTCTCCTTGTTCCTCTCTCAATCTTTGACTAGATTCTACTTTTTGAGAAATACAACTCCTGAGTTATTCAGGAGAAGTGAAGAGTCCTTAAGCAAATTCAGAAAGAAGTGACCAATACTCTGCTCAAATGCAAGTACAAATAGAAAAATGCGGTACGATATTGACTAGCAATTAATCACCATGCATATACTGCTAACATTAGTAACACCCTTTTTTTCCTTTGAAATGTCAAAACTTGTAAAGTTAAAAGCTTGCAAATTATTAATAATAAAAAGAGAACTATATATGAGTATTAGGAAAGTAAAGTTGTCTCTGAAATGAGCTGCCACTCTACTCAGTGAGGCCATATCTGGAGTGCTGTGTCCAGTTCTGGGCTCTTCAGTACAAGAGAGACATGAATTCCTGGAGTGGGTCCAGCAGAGGACTACGAAGGTGGTTAAGGGACTGGAGCATCTCTCTGTTCAGCCTTCAGAAGAGACATCTGAGAGAGGACCTCATCAATGTCTGTAAGTATCTGAAGGGAGGGTGTCAAGGGGACAGAGCCAGGCTTTTCTCAGCAACACCAAGGAATAGGACAAGAAGCAACAGGCAGAAACTGATGCACAGAAAATTCCACCTGAATATGAGGAATAACTTTACTGCGCGGGTGACCGAGCACTGGAACAGATTGGCCAGAGAGGTTGTGGTCTCTCCCTCACTGAAAATATAATCAAGAACCTTCTGGATACAGTCCTGTGCAATGTGCTCTAGGATGACCCTGCCTGAGCAGGGAGGTTGGACCAGAGGACCCACTGTGATCTCTCCTAATATGACCCATTCTGTGATACTGTTGTTCTATAAAAATCTGCATAATCACTTGCCCATGTGCAAACATCATTTAAAAAAGACTAAGAGATATGTTCATTATGCACATTATGTACAATCATACTGTGTAGCAGATGTTTTGCATTTTAATACTCATTAAATCATAAGACTATATCATAAGACTATATACTAGAATACCAGAATCATCCTTACGTGATGATTCTAACTTCTGTCATCACCAGTTAATAATTGGTTCACTCTCCTTCATCTTTATACACCTATTTCTTTTGTATCACACTAATTATTCATCTTTTTGCTGTATAACCCAGCAAAAAATTACCTTTATTTTGGTGCAGGCTGTCATACTGACCTTCTTGTTGCTCTGTCATGGCAATTTTGTATAATGAATAATACATTAAAAAAGACAAGTTAAATTAAACAAATCTTGCTGAATAATCTAATACCCAGTCCCTGAAGAATAACGCTATTTTTTCCCTCCAAGAAGTTAACTTTGGACTATGTACTGACTTCCTGCAAAGACCCTCTGCCTCTTGGATGGATACCAGTTTAACTCCCTTCCAGAACTCTGAGAAGAAAGGCAATGATGAAAAACAAGGAAAGTTACAGGGGTAGAACTGGGGCATAGTCTGCCCTGCTTCAACAATTTCGGCTTTGAGCTGATTCTTCGGGTTTCGATTTATCCTAAGTCCTAGGATTTCAAATTTTATATCTCAATGAGGAGAGAAAGCTCAAAGTCTGCCTAGACTCAGATGAATTATTTTTTATTAATGCAGAAAAAATCCTGTTTAACTAAGGTAGTTCACTTATAGAGTTCAGTGAAGGAAACACATAAAAAGAGAATAATGTTTTGCATTTTTACGAGCAATTTTAACTGTCCTCATTTTCAACAAGCTCTTAGTAGTACTACAGAATGTTCACCAAAACTAAGACTTTCAATAAAAACTAACAGCAAGATAGATGAAGAATTCCTCAGAATGAAATTATATGTAAGTATAAATCAATTATTTCTATTATTTAGACTTCTTAGTTGTCTGCTCTTGTTGGACTGAATTCTGTAATCCAATTTTATTTTACACTTTCTAGTAGTCACTTTTTCCTGCTGCTATCTGAAAAGATAATTTACTCTTTGTCTAAAAACAACCAGTTGTAACAGATCTTTGCCTTCATGAAAACAGGTATGGGGGGTTTTGCTTGTTTGTTTTGTGCTTTATTTACAGTGCACAAATATGATTAAAATTAGAATGAGGAAGTTTGTATTCAGAAAAGCTGAACTCTGTACTGATGCATATACTATACAATCCCAATAAGAATACAGCAAAAAACCCACTCCAAATGGTTTTCATTTTTATGAAGTTAGCACTAATGAAACAGTATCATATGTTTTGTATTATGGCTCTTCATCTGCCATGAAATGTATTTAGTAGATTCCAGTTAAATACATAGTTCTCTATGGTTCTATGCATTTATAGGTATGTTGTTAGTTTTCTGATGCAAGATGACTCTCCTCAAACTAGTGCAAAATGTACTTACAAAAGTAAAAAGGTACTTTTATAAAAATATAACAGATTACATAGTATTTCCCTTCTGTTCTTACTGAAAATCAGATCTACTCTATGAAGAACTAGAACACAAGGGAAAAAATGCACTGTTGCTGCATAACTCCATTAAAGTTGATGCTGTTACACTCCATGCAGATCATGCTTATGCTTTCTAAATGCTTTATTTATAAAGATTTTTTTTCCTTATTTTTATTTTCTTTTATTTTTTTAAACCATTGTGCTTTGTTAAAATGGCCTTGTTGAACAGAAAAGTTCTACATGTGTTATTGCTGAAATGACACGAAAAATGTCTTTAAATTCCACTTTCCACTTCGACATGTACTGATGGACTTTGGTCATATAGACTGGATTGAGAAACGAAACACAGACTCCCAAATCCTTTTATGAATTAATTTAGTCACGACAGCATCTTAAACCTGTTGAAATTGTTTCCAATATTGCCTTTAAACTGGTTTTCAGTTTTCCTGTGTATCTGAGTACACCTGTGCACACAGACATGAAGTTCTTACATTTATCTTTTCTGAAAACTGAAGCGACAGCTGGAGCTGTTTTTCATAAACAGAGAAAAACTGGTGGGTGTTATGATGGTCACAGGCCATACTGGGCACAGTGATCTCAAAATGATCAAGTTTTCAATTCTTGGAGAAGAAGGAGATCCTAGAGGTCTTTTTCAACATAATGATGCTATGATGCTCTGATAGGTCTTGTTATATTACAAAGTCAGAACGATTCATCCCATCTGGATCTTGTTGCTGTCTTGAGCCAGAGTTATAAGATAATGTAAGGACATTTCATTAGACAGCAGAAGAACTATCTGCTCTGCACAGGCACATTCTGAACTACAGTAGTTTAGAAGTTGACTTAAACCCCGAAACACATACTTTAGTACCCACTCTAAAATGTTCCTTGCAATTAAAATAACAATTCCTTGGATTTCCAATATCTATATTCATGTTCTATTATGTACTGAACATCACTAAATTACAATCCTTAATTTTTTTGTGTGGTAAAGAATTCACATCATAGTTGCTACTATAAGAAAAAGTGTTTTTCATTTATGTTATTATTTTCTTTTCTTCCATCTGCACTGAATGTGCTCTATTTAACATGTTCTGAGACAAGGAGAACATAATCTTCCCTTCTACTCTCTGCTCATTATTTTACACACCTTTATCACGTCCCCAGTTTTAGAGTTTATTTCCAGCATACCAGTGAGAATTATGTAAAATTATTGGCCAACTTGGAACATGCTGGGTCAAGTTTACTGCAGGTATAACATTAAAATAACATTTATATGCTAGGAATATTAAACACATGGATACTTCAGCATAACAGGTACTGAAATAACGTCATCTTTTTACAGTATCAAATGAGACATGTAGCTATTGTAGTGTGTTTATTTCTTGAACCACTAGATAATAAAAGAAAGTTAAGGACAAGTCCATGGTAATGAAGGTCTTGACTTTACAGCTGCATCTGCAGTGCAAACTTCTTTGCTCCACTGTGGAAGGAGAACTGGGATGAGGTCTGCGAAACCTCACAGCACAGCTCATCCATCTTGTTTCTCAGATCAGCAGAGGTCAAAGGCCATACACTGTTTACTTTAAAGGTTTTGTTGGTGCCTTGGGAATAAATCACATCACCAGTGGGAAAGAAGGGAATCTGAGACAGTATTGAGTACCAGTGTTCTGTGAGGATGATTTGAGGGGACAGTTTTCATGCATATTGCTTGCTGGTTTTTGTGTAATTTTGCTAATATAAAATAGACCAACACACAGTTAAGTCTGCAGAGAAATTATAAACAAGTTTGAAGTAGTATTTTAGAAAGGAAAGTAGTATCACAAAAACTTTTCCTATTTGTACAGTATAAAGGGCTTTTTATTAAAAATAGTATTTTTGCAAAATTCTGAAATGAAAGCTGGAAAGTATTTTTATTGAATCTGTTTTCAAAAATGCTGGTAGGGACAATTTAACTTTCTAGACAGAATTCCAAAAATACGAAAGACAAAGCAAAATAACAGTTCAAATTTTTAAATGTTCTTCACGCTTACTATAAATTCTTCAAGAAAATTACACTTTCGGAGAAAAAATTGCTTTGTGGGGGAAACAACTGATTTTTTTTTTTAATCTGATAAGTATTGAAGTCCAATATGTGGTATTCTCACATATTGTTAATCCATATTTGTGTTCTTTTTTGTCATGTTTTATTTGTAGAATTTACTGATAGGATGATACAGGGACCTTTACACTAACTTTCCTCACAGAACAGCATATTAACAAAAAGTAATCTGAAATTTAAACAACTCTAGTTATCAAACAGGAACCTTTAACCTGGTTGGGATTTCTTCTCAGTTTTGTATTCTACCTTTTGAATGAGATGCATAAATCGGAACCTTCATTAACTTTATGGCACTTTATCAATTAGCAGGGCATGATTCTTCAATGTGTTGTATACAATGTATTTCACTACATTTCCCTCTCTACATGTCTCCTCAGTTTCATACTTGATGGGAAAGCATCTATGGGTTACAGAACACAGGCCAGAAAGGGTCACAGTGGTGTGCTCACTATCAAGCTTGTGAAGTATCCTTCGAATCTTGCTTTCAACAAGTTTTTATGTCTCTGAAATTTCATATGGGCAATCCACTTGTTCCTATAAGAGCTGATCAGCTTTTGGAGAAATTTATGTGGTTAGATTCATATTGGCACAGATACCATGGAAGTTTCAAGGATTTACAATAGAGACTGTGAACTGAGAGGAATTTCAGGCAATATCTTTTTCTCTGTTGAGTCCAAGGTGAACCATAGAAAGCTTGCTTTCTAAGGTTAAAATAAGCTGTGTGTGTACTGCCCATGGTGGACTGCTAAATCTATGGGTTGCTGTTCTGGTATTACCTGGAACCTCTTTATGTGTGTGGCTCCATTCTTACAGAAGAGCTCTTTAAATGATGAATTTGTGGGGATAAAGTGGCTCAGTCAAAGCGTATTAGGATGAGAAATAGTCTCCTGACCAGGAGAAACTCTAAAAGCATCTCTTCACTACTTGCTATTGGGCTTGATCCAGGTAATTTGTATTTAGAAGGTAGTTTATTTCTCTGTCTAATAATAGTCAACCAGTTCTGGCCGTTCAGCCTAAGTGATCTGTCTTTATGGTCAATGGCAGGTAACTCAGAAGTCAGAGGGCCCACATCAAATGAGAGCTTTCTCAGTGTAATCTATCTTTCCCAGAGCTCCCAGGGAGCAGACACGCAATATACAGCTAGTGAGAACTCTTATATGTAGAACTGAGATGTAGTAAACATTTATTCTCTTAGTTTCCAGAACACACATTAATTTTCCTAGAAACCACAAAAGCAGTAGGAAAAATATAAAAAGTTAGAACAACGCTCAAGGAAGAGAAAATTTGGTTTTACTCTTTCCTCATGTTTTCACCCAAAGTGATTTGAACATGGAATAAATGAAGAATAAAACTCCAAGATCATAGAGTCCAACCTTTCACCCAGCACCACTACCATATTGTTGAGTGTCACATCTGCGTACATTTTGAACATTTCCAGGGATGATGACTCCACCACTTTCCTGGGCAGCTTATTCCAATGCTTAACCACCCTTTCAGTGAAGAAATTTTTCCCGATGTTCAACCTGAACCTCCCCTAGTGCAGTTTGAGGCCATTTCCTCTTGTCCTATCACTAGTTGCCTGTGAGAAAAGGCCAGTTCCCACCTGGTTACAACCTCCTTTTAGGTAGTTGTAGAGAGCAATAAGGTCTACCCTGAGCCTCCTTTTTTCCAGGTTAAACAACCCTAGCTGCCTCAGCCATTCCTCGTAAGGTTTACTCTCCAGACCCTTCACCATCTTCATTGCCCTTCTCTGGACACACTCCAGCAGTGCCCAAGTTCTCATATAGTGATGATGTCCAGTCTTCCGAAGTCTTCTCTAAACAAAAGATGAAAGCATGCTCTGGAATGCTGCCATCATTCTTACCAAATCTGGCTAGCATATAGAAGAGATTATAAAATTGAGGTGACACCCCTCCCACACCTGTGTTTAAATCTCTCTCTGTAATGAAGTACCTGAGGAATTCTGATCTCTATCCCAGTTCCTAAAGCAGTTGATGTGACTTACCAGTGGCTGTTCAACAGAAAATGTACAAGAAGTGTCTGAGAGAAGAGTTCACAATCCAGTATCTCTCTTTCTCCATCTTGGAAAAAAACCCAACAATTTCCTTCAATGACCTTCGAAGTTGTGTTCCAGCAGAAGATATCACCACAGACTTTCATAGTATCAGGGTAGTACAGCTATCATTTCAATAAAAACACTACAGGAGCTGTTGACTTCAAAAAGAATAATATTTTATTCCCCTTCATATTAATAGTCATGATGTTAGTCATGATGTTAAAAATTATGTTAATTCAGAAGTCTGACCTTCAATTCCTTTCTGTTTTTACATGAAAGCAGTTTGATGTTCTTTTTTTCATCAAAATTGAGGTACAGAACCTTTTGAAACACAATCTGCATTATAATGTTGCTTTAGGAGAAAATTTGGACTCTTTAAACACACATGTAGACACAAAGCACTTTCTTTTTTCTGAGTTTTGCACGAAGTACCTATATTTTGCACTGGTTAGATTTCTAGAGAAGTGTGTTCCCATCTTATGACCCAGCTGTTCAGCCTGTCTGTATTTCTTCAGCTGAATAATAAACTAAGAATGTTACTGTTTTGACTGTATGGCTGAATACAAATTGACAGTGCCATAAAGTGAGAGTGATGGTAAGATCGACGGAGAGATAGACAACAGATTAGCAAAGACATATAGTGCTTTTGGAAAACTCCACAAAAGAGTATGGCGTAATAAACACTTGAAGAAAAGCACCAAGATCTGTGTTTACAAAGCCATAGTGCTGTCTACTCTCTTATATGGTTCCGAATCATGGGTCATCTACCGCCACCACCTGCGTCTCTTAGAACGCTTCCATCAACGCTGCCTCTGTACAATCCTAAACATCCACTGGTCAGATTATGTGACCAATACATCTGTTCTAGAACAGGCAGCTATCACAAGTACTGAGGCCATGTTGATGAGAACACAGCTGCGATGGGCAGGGCACGTCTCCAGGATGAAGGACCACCGCCTCCCTAAGATCTTGCTTTATGGTGAACTTGCCACTGGCTGCCGCATGAGAGGAGCCCCGAAGAAAAGATACAAGTGAGAGTAGTAGGTAAGCTGTTAGAATTTTTCTGATTTAAGATACTTTGTTTGAAGTTGATGACAGTAATATGTAAAATGCAGTAATTTGTAGTAACAAATAAATTACTATAATCATAAATATATTTCTAACATTTCTATTTGTAGTAAAACTAAATTCAAAGAAAAAGTACTGCTAGAAGTTGCTGAGCCCTCATTGACAGTATGCTGTTTTAGCATAGTTAAGAATTCTGTCCTGATTAATCAGAAGTACAACATCAAATGAACACATAGACATGAAACTAGTTATAAATATTATGAAGCTAGGCAGCTTGAGAAGAAATAAAGAAATGTATTGTAAAAGTTTTTGTAGCTAGCTGCAGTCATACATAAAAAGAATCTTTATTTCCCTGATCAAATTTGTACTATTCAAATTTCCTGTAGTTTTTCTGGGCTTCAGTAATCCCATAAATATGTTAATTAGAAAACTATTGACTGTCTTAACACCTTTCAGTTCTCAGCTGATCCAGATCCTGCTTTAAGGACAAACACATCTTCAGTTGAGCTGTGTGTGTGTGTCTCACAAAACAAGCAGTTGTCCAGCATATTTTCTTTCCAAAGAAATGTGCGAATTAAAAATGTAGTAGGAGTCAACACAGATTTTCATTTTGTTCAACTGAGTGGACAAGAATCTGGTAAAAGGACTGACATCCTTCCTTTATTTTCTGACTCCTTCATCTTTGATTGTGAGATGCAATGTTTTAATTATATTTTTTCCAAGGAGAAATGTCTCATTATATTTGAAATATCAAAATACCTGATGTGTTGGACAGTGTACTCTGACCAGTCCTTTGCTGCCATTGTTCCTGTCCAGTTTTGTTCAGCATGACTCTTAAGATAACAGTGGCGCTCTACCTATGTTTTCATATACCTCCTCTGCTTTGTACAGGTGTGAAAGGTCCAGATTCTGATGCACTCTGTCCTGGGACCTAAAAAGGATACAGACATTTGCAGAAATATCCCAACACAGATTTAAAGACAAGACAATGATGCACTGCCACCCAAAAATGTCTGTTCCTGGCTGGTGAACACATCACATAGAATGACTTATTTAGAAATAAAGATTTAACTTTTAGAAGCTAAGTTAGAGGTAACAAATACCATTTATCTTGAAAAAAATGCAAGGAAGTCATATAAGCTATTTCTATAACCGAGCTTGTAGTAGTTTGGAATGAAAGAATAAATGCTCTCTTTGCAAATTGTATTCTGCTATGACTAGGTGGCTGCCAGTATGGGAGCTTGGAACATAGAGAATAAGTGTTGACACCAAACTCTTCTCTGTATTTCTTCCACTTAAAATGCATTTCTTTGTTATTCATGGCACTTACGCTTTTATATTATAAATACTTACAAAGCTGTTTTATTACATCAAAACAAGCTCTCAACCCATAGAGAGAGTCATGGGAATATTTCAGACTTGTGTTACTGTTTCAAGAAACCAGAAAGACTTAGAACCTGAAGAAAACTCTGGACAGAAATGGTTGTTTGTGAAAGAAGATTTCAGCAACTCCCTAACAGAGGTGCTGTGGTTTATCTCGAACTACAGGGCCTTGGTTGGGCAATAGGAAGTAAAAAGAACAAAGAAGCTTCTATCATTGGACAAAATATGAGAAATATCAATTTATATCTGGAGAACAGCTGGGAAACAAGAAAACCAGCAGAATACATACAGGTGCCACATAGGATGTGGGTCATCTCATCTTAGGATAATTACTCAGCAATTCTATTCTCATTTGACCCTCCCTATTGTGTCTGAAACGAAGATGAATGGCAGAACATTTCAGTAATTAGGGCCTGACACCTAAGAGATCTGACTGGTACTCCTGCTCAGCTGCAGTCTCTCCCATAGCTGGTGAAGCTGGGATAAGATCACAATGTGTGGATTCCTCCCATTAAATTTAGGGAC
The DNA here is from genome assembly GCF_003945595.2 of Pipra filicauda. Lineage (NCBI taxonomy): Eukaryota > Metazoa > Chordata > Aves > Passeriformes > Pipridae > Pipra > Pipra filicauda. The sequence goes on along the minus strand of NW_024104363.1, from coordinate 1,794,751 downwards.
TAAAGGAAGATTAGATTGCTAGTGGAGAAAAAAAATAATTCCACAGGGACAGGGAAATTTAGATGGGCTGAACTACTGACTATTTATTGGGTGCGATCACTATTTATTGGGCCTTAATAACCCCAGACAAATGCCTCAAGGTAGGTGTGATGAGTTTGGGCTTTGGAGACTTCAGTTCCTATGCCTAATGAGAATGCTGTGAGAATAAATACTTTTAAAAGTTTTTGGCTATGTCATTATGTATGTTAACTGTAAAATGACCTAAGATATGGTGCTACTCTGCTTTACAGTGACTAGTACAAACAGTATCTAATTTTATCTGGATCATCAGGCAACAAATACAAGTTTTCTGATATTTCTTTCCTTCACATTTACTAAACTTTCTCTGCCACACACAGAGGCATTTTTACTTGACCTTACACTGGAGGCCAACCTGTCTCTGAATATTTTGTCCTGTCGAACAGTCAGCATCTGTAGCCAGAGCCTTGCATAACCTCCAAGACCATGGATGTTTTTAGCTGGATAGCAGTCAAAGTTTTCTGTTGCCAGTTTTTAAGGTTTTCTGCCCAAACATCTATGTTTTTTATGCACCAGTGTCATCAATGAGACTGACATGGTCCTAGAAATATGGTACCAAACTAACACAAGAGAGTTACAGAGGAGAGAAAATATACATTGTGTGCTTCTGCAAAACTCAGCTATTAAGAGTCTGATTGTAGTTCTGTTTGCATAATTGCAAGCTGGGAACAATTCCATTAAAGTTAACACAAGAGGTGTTAAGTGAGAGAAAAAACAGGCTCTTCCTCTGTCCTTTCATAGTCTCATTATGGCTTTAACATACAGATTTAGGGTTAAAGCCACAAGGGTTCTGTTAGACGTTAAGTGTCTCCTGTCAAAATCACATGCAGCAGAATGTTCTTTTTTGAAAATCTGTGTAGAACGAGTCAGAAAGTGAGAGCTCATTCCATCCTTACATTTTTTACCTGTCTTTCTCCTTGTCCTTGGTTAGGTTTTAGGGAAGACGAACTTGCAGCAAACCCAAGGGAATAAGAAGCTGGAACTATGTCTAAAGTTTTTGTTTAAATATTTAAGAAAAGTCACCAAGCATTCTATATCAACAAAAAACCAGCAATCCTTTCATATGTTGTAGCATAAACTGAGATTTTCAATTAAATGTGTATCTAATCCAAAAAGTAAATGCACATTACCCAATAAAAATCATTATATTAACCAGGTTGTTGATACCTCATATGAATTAGCATTCTTATTAATCTGAATTTAAACAAATAGCTAACATTTTAAAATCTCTATTGGAAATAAATGCAAGGTGTTCAGTGGTAGTTTACTATCCTCAAAAGAGCAGTTAAAGCATGTAAGCTAACCCTTTAAATAACCAGAATGGCAGGACTGTAAGCAAATGTGCTATTCTAATTCTCTAGCACCGTATTTTCTAATGGGATCTGGGCAAGTCAGATAAAAGCAGATGGGTATCTCCAGTCTGTTCCATATGAAAAATAATTCTGTTTAAAAAACCCAAAACCAACAAAACCAGACTTGAGACTCTGTATGACAAAATATTCTATGTGTCACTTGTTATATGGGAATGTAGGTGGTTTGGGATCTTCCAAAAGTGTAAGTAAATTGTCCCTGTCATTCCATGGTAGATTAATTTAAATATTTGACTTGTATCCAGAGAAGAGGATTGGGTTTTTAGAAGAAGAGGATGACAATCTTCTAGCCTTGTATATCTTTGAATACCTTTATAAATGCCCAAATACACACATGAATGCCTTTAAAATCAATTTCAAACATTGGCAAAATTATCCTCTACTTTACTTTAAATATCATTGGCTTTTACCACTGTTAATTGGGTCCTCAGCATCTATTGTTTATATCCACATCCTTGTTTTTCTTTAGTGAGAACAATTTAGAGGAAAAACAATCAGGGCAGTACTCAGCTGTAGGCCATCCTCTTTCTGAGCCTTAACACATACAATAAGCTGTTTTGGGAGGTCATTCTGCTTATGGATGTCAGGAGCCCTCTATGCAAAACACTGAGCTCTCTGTATGTGTCCTCTGCTGATGTCTCCTCCATGCATGTGACACATTTGGAGAAACTCTGCTCCACCCCTTCAGCTGTGTATCTCCTGTCAGTCACCAGGAGGGTACCACAGGGAGCAGGAGTCTCAAAAACAGGTACACAGGATGTTGAGTGGTCAACTCTTTCCAATTCTACAAATAAATTAGGGCCATATTCAAAGAGATGATTTGCTCTTGAACATAATAACATAAATGTAAATTCTCACTGATTTGAAAAAAAATGTGAGGACTAAAAAAATGCATCCAATGCAAAAAAATAAATCTAAGTTATTTTTTTGTCTTTTATTTTTATCTTATTAATACCTGAAGTGGTAAAATTGAACAGTGCATGAGTATTCAGTGAACTCATGAAGATTTTGATAAATACATTTAGATTAATTTTTTAATATATTTAAGAAATAATCCACAAGTGAATTTCATTTTTGTGAGCATGACTGAAATCTTAGCCCTTTTAAAATCAATTTAAAATTCCATTTTCCTTTGATAGAGCTCAAGTTCTGCTTTTTTGGTTTAGATTGCTTGCATTTAAATTATTATATATTATTTAAAATTTAGGAATTTTGTGCTGGGTAACTTTTTTCTTAGCAGAGAAATATTTCCTTTATGCTACAAAAGCTGTTCTCCTCTATGTAACTTGTCATACATCACACTCTAACTTAACTGAGGATACAAACAAATAATGATTAAATTTAGAATGCTAGACTACGAAAGTACCTCTATCACATTTCCTCAACTGTGACAGAGGTTTAATTCAATAGTTTAGATTGAGCAGAAAATTATTTATCTCTCTAACTAGTTAGATACTTTAAAAAGTTGGTTATTTTATGATGTCACAGACTGAGGTCTTTTGAGGTTGGGTTAGGGAAAAAAGCACTGGGTACTGAGTGAACTACAATGCAGTACTCTTCCACTCTGAAACAGATTTTTTTTTCCAGAAAATACAGAGTATCTATTTATCAGGAAGAAATTAACAGCTATAACATTAAATTTATAGTGTTTGTATGGGAAATTGAGAGGAAGATTTTGGACTTTTTATATCAAAATTATTCTTGTAATAATGGTATATGTGTGGTTTCATAGTACTTCCTCCAACTATTAGTTACATCATGTTTAACCTTGTTTAGCATCTTCCTGAATGTGTGATAAAGTTGTTTCTGTAGCCCACTGTAACAGAAGTATCAACATTAAAAAATAATTTCTGACAAAACTTTTAATAAAATGAGAAAGGACTGACACATCTTTTACATGTCTGTACTTGATATTGTAGTTTTATGGTGGAAGAACTTAAAACTCGAAAAATCTTGCTCTGAAATGTACTTTGTTTGCCTAACTACTTAGAAGTAGAATTTTCCAAATACACTTTATTTCCAAGCAGGGAATTTTTTCCTCCTCCTTAAATTTGATTTTCTGTTATTTTGCTTGGACCTTTCATCAACACTGAACTATGCCTAAGTTCCTGTTACACTGGGGAGAGCAAACACAACCTTCTGAAAGACTGTGTTGCTACTTGTTTATAGAAATATCTTTTCAATAATATTAGTAGAACTTATTTACTACCTCCCTCAAAGAAAGTAGCATGCCAAGGCAACATTTCCATGTGAATCAGTAACTTAGATTGTGTCCTGGTGTTTTCCCTTCATAAATGCAATTTGCAGTAGGACCTTACCTACATCAAAGACAGTAGCCCATTGACAAGAAATCAGGTTACTGCGTCTGGCTGACTTCTGATAGGACCTGATCAAAGGGCCAAAAGCTATCAGCTCAGACAGGCACCTCTTTTCCTTTTGTTTGAGTCCGGAAATGAAAGAGCTGATAGCTGCCTTTTGGTCCTAATCCGCACCACTCTGCTTGACAGGAGATGAAAGGTGCACCAATTACAGCTGGCAATAGCTGACTATATATGCATTCATTACTGTGGTTATCTTTACAAATTACATGATACTCTTTACCTGAAACTTAGGGAAATATTTCACCACAGCAGAATTTCTGCTAGCATTACCATTTAGACCTTTTGTACACCAAGAAGGGCCTAAAGTAGAAATGTTTCCAAAAAGAAATTGAGCATGATACAATCATATGAGAGTCCAAGAACTCACATAATGCTAAGAGCTGGAAATTTGTTTTAGTACATAATATAAAGAATATTCAACACCCACCCCCACCTACATTCCCCCTGCCTATCAAAACTGTGAATATATGCCTCCCAAATACCAATCTGCATGCATGAAGTCAACATGAAAATGGAAAGATAATATATCAGGAACTGTGAATTATAAGCCTATAATTATATCAAGTTGTTCTGGAGGCAGGAAATCATAAGCTTTTTTGTTTCTACCACATTAACATGAGGTAAAAACTTTTAATAGTAACGAGTCCAGTAATGTAAAATTAGAAATGGGAAAAAATCTGAAGATAAAGACTGATATTCATTGTAGTCTACCAAGGCAATCTGTCAGTCATCACACTCACAAACAGATTGCATGGTAAATAAATCAAAGAATTTTTACTACTAATGTGTCAAGAAGGTGGAGTACTGAGAAGAGTTGGAAGATATATAGGGAGGAGGAAAACAGGCCAGTATTTCTTTAAATGTGCAAGTAATAGCAAAAGATGCATGAGACAGTTTTGAAATGTTTCACTTACCAGTAGCACACAACACATTCAATGGTTAAGTACTCTTCTTTTGAAAAAAAGGTTCAAAGGCAAGGCAAATTCTGATATCATAACTCAATTATATATATATATATACACACACATATAAACATACATATATGTTTATGTTTATATGTCTATATGATGTGCTTTTCCTTCAACCCTACCCTCAACACATTCTGAAACTGAATTTTTCCATATTATCAGAGAAGAACTTATGTGTCACGGGTGAATTCAACCCCTAAATTTGTTCTTATTCCTATAAGAACTCATGATATTGCCTTCAGTTGCAAAACTTTTTCTTGAGTTCTTTACCCTAAGATGGTAAAAAGTCTACAGTAGTTTTCTTCCTAAAGAGTCCACATTATATTTATTTTCAGGACCAGAATATCCTGACATTTTTGAAGGGAATAAATTAAAATTTGGAAGAAATTTCTTCTTGTGAGGTTTGTTTATGAGGAACAGACAGCCCACTTTAATGAGGAACTCACTGTGAAATCAATTTTACCTGGAATAATCCTTGGACTATTATGGGAAATAATCTAAATTAATTTGGAACTGTTTGGTGTGTACACAGATGGCATGAATGAAAGAATGAAAGTTGTCCACATAAGCAGCTCCTTTTAGTCCTGCACACAGACACAGAGAGTTTCATTCATTTCATTAGGGTTCCTGAGCAGGAATCCTGAATAGAGAATAATTCCTGAGTTTATTAGGACTCCTGAATATAGAGTTCCTGTTTGTGAAGTGTCTGATCCTAGGCTTGGTTCATGAGCGAGAAAGTTTCTCTCCAGCATTCACTGTACACTGTTCAACCAATAAAGCACAAAATTTTTGTTCTCAACTAGTAGTACCAACAGTTATACATGAAAAAGTTCAGCTTGGTGGTGTCTTCTTCAACTCAGTCATGGTGAAATATATTTTAAAAACAGACCTAGTGGTAGTATTTACAAGAATTTTTTTAGCATATGAAACCTTTACTGCAGAGAGTTTTCAAGAAAAGCCCTTATGGTAAGACATACCCCCAGGAAAACTATTTTTCTCAAGTTTAGTAGTTAGAAGTTGGTTTAAACTTGGGTTTGACTACCTGAGAATCTTCATAGAATCTGGTATTTAGTGTTCATTTAGTTTCATTGTACTTTTTTTCTGGTTTGGATCCAGAGGTCAATAGATCCTTATTTCCATCAATTGCCAATGTGACTTCTTACAGAGGAAAAACTTTGAGCTCCTGCACTGCCTTAAAGGCTTGTGTGTATTTTGTGGGCATTATGAGGCTTATAGGGGATAAATGAAGTTCAGAAACCTTTAATGTTCTCCCATTTTACTGTTAATATCTTGTTGCTTCTCTACCAGAGTTTTGTATCGCACTTTTTTTTTTTCAAACTGTGAATTATAAGGAGAGAAAATAAGAATTTTTTCTTGATTTTACCTTTTTTGTTTTCCTTGAGATTACATCCTTTCTACATCTGCTTGTCTGTATTTAAAAGAAAAAAATCTGCTTTAAAAGGAAATGAAAATGGAAGGAGAAAAAAACCAGTTCCTAGGCACTACTAGATAATCCTTCAACCTCTTTAAATTAATAGTTAGTATGTGAGACTGACTTTGTAACTTTTTACAGCTACCATATTTTTTTTATATCAAGCATTTTGCTGTATTTTTAGACATTTCAGAGACCTACTACAAAAAGAAATGTCTTTTTGATTTACTCATTGAAATCAATAAGAGCCATAGTACATTCCTTGATGGTGTAAAATCGATACTCTAATTACAGCAGCATCAAGGATATGTACCATACTAAAAAAGAACCCTTGTCCTCATGGCTGTAGCAATTGCAAAACTAGTTATGAAGCCTGCGTGACAGATAAATGACTTTTGACAGAAATCCTATTTAATTTTGCTGTTGTACTCAGTAGTAGCAATTTGCTTAATGGAGCAGTGACAGAGACTGAAGTACTAGTAAAACACACATAATAAAAGCTCACTAATAATTATCCAGGTCCAGGTTAGTAAATATTACTGAAGCTGCCCTATTTTGGTGAAGTACAAAACTACAATATTATTGCAGTAAATCATCACTGGAAAACGAAGACTCATTTGTTTCCTGGTCTTTCTTTCCATCAGATCTTTGAAATATTACAGAAGCACAGAATATGCTGAGATGGAAGGGACCCACAAGGATCATCGAATCCAACTCCTGGCCCTGCACACGACCATCCACAGGTCACACCATGTGTCTGAGAGTATTGCCCAAGCACTTCTTGAACTCTTGTCAGGTTTGGTGCTGTGACCACTACCCTGGAGAGCCTCTTCCAGCACCCAACCACCCTCTGGGTGAAGAATGTCTTTCGAATATCCAACCTAAACCTTTCCTGACACAACTTCAGGCCATATCCTCAGGTTCTGTCACTGGTCCCCACAGAGAAGAGATCAGTGTCTGCCCCTTGTCTACCCCCCATGAGGAAGTTGAAGACTGTAATGAGATCTCCCCTCAGTCTCTTCTTCTTCGGGCTGAACAGACCAAGTGACCTCAGCCACTCTGCATACAGCTTCTCCTCAAGGCCCTTCACCATCCTCATTACCCTCCTTCGGACACTCTCTAAGAACTTAATATCTTCCTTACATTGTGGTGCCCAACACTGTGCACAAAATCCAAGGTGAGTCTGCTCCAGTGCAGAGCAGAGCAGGACAATCCCCTCCCTCGACTGGCTGGTGATGCTTTGCCTGTTGCCTCCCAGGACACGGTTGTCTGTCCTGGCTACCAGGGCACTGCTGACTCATATTCAACTTGCCATCAACCAGGACCCCCAGGTCCCTTTCCATGGCACTGCGTTCCAGCCTCTCATTCTCTAGTCTGTACAAACATCCAGAGTTGCCCCATGCCAGGTGCAGAATCCAGCACTTTCCCTTGTTGAACTTCCTATGGTTGGTGATTGCCCAGTCATCCAATTTATTGAGGTCTCTCTGCAGGGCATTTTGTCCCGAAGAATCCTGTGAGAGATAATATTAAAATCTTTACTGAAATCCAAAAAGATTACATCAGCTGCCTTCCCTTGATCAACTAGGTGGGTTACCTTGTCATAAAAGGAAATCAGGTTTCATAAGCAGGACTTTACTCTCATGAAGCCACGCTAGCTGTGACCAGTGACTGTGTTATCTTTCAGGTGTTTTTCAATACCTCCTACAATACTCTTCTCCTAAACTTTACTGGGCACTGAAGTGAAACTGACAGACCTGGAGTTTCCAGGGTTCTCTTTCTTGCCCTTCTTGAAAATCAGGACAACGTTTGTCAGCTTCCAGTCAGCTGGGACCTCTCTGGATTCCCAAGACCGCTGAAAAATCATTGAGAGAGAATTTGCTATGACATCAACTAGCTCTTTGAGGATTGTGGGATGAATCCCATCAGGCCCCACAGATTTGTAGGGATCCAGCTGTAGCAGCAGATCCTGAACAATTTCAGGGTCAACTGGGGGTTGATCATTCTCACAGTCATAGTCCTCCAGCTCGGGGCACTGAGACCCCCTTGGTCCATAATCTCTGTTGAAGACAGAGACAAAGAAAGCATTAAACACCTCTGCCTTGTCTCTGTCTGTGAGTTGACCATCTTCATCCTATAACAGGGCAATAGTATTTCTATACTGCTTATTACCTTTATTATATATTTGAAAAACCTCTTTTTGTTGTCCCCCATATTTCTGGCCAACTTCAACTCCAGCTGAGCTATGGCTGCACAAATTTTCTCTCTACAGTTGTGTATTAGGGAGGGTTCAGACCATACTGAATCTTGAAAACCATGACACCGTTGCAAGCTCAACAAAACTGATATTTATTACCAAGAGGTGGCCAACAAAACGAACAAACCCAAAAGGGAGGAAGGAGGAGAGAAATAAACCCCCAGCACGACCTCCCCAGTTACCCAGCTGTTGCCCATAAAGTCGTCTTACTGACCTAGTATGCCTATCATTACCTATATCATTACCTATAGCAGAAACTGCATCCTTGGAGAGTCAGTAAGTTCACAAACAGGCAGGTGTCCGTACCAAAAGGCAACATCGTCCTTGTTGTGAAGCTTGTTACCCTCCAAGAAAAGAACTATCTGCTTTTATACAATTAACTGAGTGACCTCAACCTAGGCAGGTGTGGTCAGCACTGCTCAGCCAGAGGCTCTCAGTCCCACCCCCTATTATGCAAGTGCATCCCTTCAGCGCATGAGTGAGAATTTTGGAATTCCCTGTCCTCATCATATGGCTACCACACACACTAAGTGTGGCTGGCACTGTTCTGTCCATAATTTGTAAACAAGCTTTCTCAATATAAGCCTTAGTCTGAAAAAAAGCAAATTTTCCTTTTACTGAATTTATAGTGACTACCTAAATACATATGAATTTAATAATGCTTTTTACATACAGAGAATAGGATTTTCCAGAAGCTAATGTACAGTAGACAGTATACAGTCATCTTGATTTTTTAAATTGTTATTGGGCTGTCTGCTGATCCTATTTTTTTTCACCATTTCCCTCCATATTACTTTGATATGGAACTCATAATTGCCTATAGTTGGAAACATCTCAGATAAATCATTCAGTGATATTATCCTTGAAAACTTTCATTTATCCTAAAATACTTTTAATGTCCATTGGGAGCATTAATTAATGCATTGTATCTTCTGTGCAAGTTGCTCTCAGTCTAATATTTTGACCATATAGAGTGAGTATTTCCAGTGTCGTTTGAGATACACTGCTGAATAGCAGTGTATTCTCTTCAGATGCACTAGTATGGGGCTGTATTTTGGATTCCTTATGGAAACTATGTTGATAATACGAAGATGTTTTCCCTACTGCTGAGCAGTGCTTACACAGAGTCAAGAGTTTTTCTAATTCTCTCTGCACCCCATCAGTGAGGAGGCTGTGGATTCACAAAAAGCTGGAAGGGGGTACAGTCAGCACAGCTGACCCCAACTGACCGAAGGGATATCCCACACCACATGGTACCATGCTCAGCATATAAATCGGGGAGGGGAGGTTGATGAGGGGACTCCCAGCTCAGGGACTGACTGGGCATTGGTTGGTTGATATGCACAACTGTTTTCATTTGCATGACTTGTCTTTCTTGGTTTTAATTTTTCTTTGTTATTTTCCTTTTCACTAAAATTTATTAACACTGCTATTATTATGAAATTTATTATTACTTCAATTATTATACTGTTTTTATCTCAACCCGTGAGTTCTTTCACCTTTACCATTCAATTCTTTTCCCCATTCCACCAGGTGGGGTGAGTGAATGCTATGTGAAGTTTGTTGCCAGCTGGGGTTAAACCGTAACACCAAACATGCTAAAGGATGCAAGTATGAATAAATCATTCCCATCCCAGATATTCCATCCTTCTTTTTCTGTGTTTTATTCTATTTTCACTTATTCTTGTTCACGAATAAAACCTTCTCCCTCTTTGGTCAATTGCATTGGGTTTCCATGGGAAGGTTTTGATAGTAGGATGGCTACAAGGACAGTTTCTGTGAGAAGCTGCCAGCAGTTTCCCCCGTGTCCAACAAAACCAATGCCAACTGGCTCCAAGATGAACCCACTGCTGGCCAAGGCTGAGCCCATCAGCAATGGTGGTAGCACCTCTGGGATAACGTAGTTAAGAATGAGGAAAAAAACCCTGCACAACAAAAACAACAGAGAGAGAAGTGAGAAAATGTAAGAGAAACAGTCCTGCAGACATCAAGATCAGTGCAAAAGAAGGGGAGCAGGTGTTTCAAGTGCTGGAACAGAGTCCCCTGCATCTCATGGTGCAGACCACAGCGAGGCAGCTGTGCACCTGCAGCCCATGGAGGTCCATGGTGGAGCAGAGATCCACCTACAGCCCATGGAAGACCGCATGGAGAGAGCAGGTGGATGCTCAAAGGAGGTTGTGACCCTGAGGGAAGCCCATACTGGAGCAGACTTCTAATAGGACCAGTGTCCCTGTGGCAGCTTTTCTGGCAGGACTTGTGACCCCATGAGGGAACCTTGTTAGAGCAGTCTGTTCCTGAAAGACTGCACCCCATGTGAGGGACCCATAATGAAGCAGGGAAAGAATGTGAGGAGTCTCCCTCCTTAGGAGGAAGAAGTGGCAGATACATTGTGTGATAAACTGACCAAAAGCTCCCGTCCCTGTCTTCCTCTGCTGCTGGTGGCAGAGGGGAGGTAGAGAAAATAGAGTGAAGTTCAGCTGGGGAAGAAGGGAGGGATGGAGGGAAGGTGTTTTAAGATTTGATTTAATTTCTCATTAGCCCACTTTGATTTGATTAACTATAAATGAAATTAATTTCTCCAACTGAGTCTATTTTGGCCATGATGGTAGCTGGTGAGTGATCTCTCCCTGCCCTTATGTCAACCCAAAAACCTTTCCTCTCCCCTACCCAGCTGAGGAGGGGAGTGACAGACAGGCTTTGGTGGGTAGCTGGCAGTCAGCCAGGGTCTATCCACCGCAGAAATACACACAGAGAAAGCACTGACTAAAATCACCTAGAGTTTGTCAGTAGATTCCATGTTTTGATTGTCTTGCCAAAGTACTCAGATTAAAACCAGAGACCTTCCATACATACATCATTTCAGTAGCATTTTTGTCACACTTATCTACGTGTTTATGCCAGCAGCTTTTGTGTTTGGTTGTAGATTGAAGCTAAATTTAGAGAAGGATATAGAAGTCTTACATGTAGCAAATTCCAGAAGTGGTGGGAAAGGTGGGCTGTTGTGTACAAGAAACAGGGCTTGAATTAATCTTTTATTGGTTATCAGAGAATCCACATATGAGATCACTCTGAAATCCAAACTGCACTGAACATCTACTTCATTAATTATACTGGTCACAAAACAACTTTTATATATAAGCTGCTACTAAGTAATCTGCAAAGTTTTTAGAGAGGAATAAAATCTCTTATTAGGCTAGCTGATAGTCCTAAAAAGTGAACATGTCTCAGGTACATAAATAATCTTCTGTGTAGACATTCTAATCTTTTGTGTAGACAGACATAAGTAGATGGAGAAGGGGTTGTATGTTCATTTAGCTTTGTCTGGTTTGACTGCTGTGATTTAAATAAACTGGCCTCAAAATTATTTAATGTGATATTAGCTTGGATATGAAGAAGGCTTGAGCAAAAGTTAGAACTCGATGTAGCTACTGCCACTTCTGTTTAAAATCCCCTGAGACCACCTGCAATCATAGCATCATTGTTAGAGAACTTTAAGAGACCTTGTAATTCAATCTTGTTCCTGACAGTCATTCTATTATGAAATCAAATTATGATTACTACAGAGTTGTACCAAACAAATCTGGAGAAGAGACAGAGAAGGCTCTGGGGAGACCTCTTTTCAGACTTTCAAGGCTTAACTGGAGATTATAAAAAAGATGGAGGGTGACTTTACATGAGCATACAACAAGTGGGAACACTTTTAAACTAAAAGGGGGGAAATTTGTATTAGATGAAGAAATCCTTTACTCAGAGGGTGGTGAAGCACTGGAACCGGCTGCTCAGAGAAGTTGTGGATGCCCCAGCCCTGAAGATGTTCATGGACAGGTTGGATGGGGCTCTGAGCAACCTGGTCTAAGTGGAAGGTGTCCCTGCCCATGGTAGGGGATTGGAATAAGATGAGCTTTAAGGTCTCATCCAACTCAAACCATTCTGTGATTCTATGACTCTATGAGCCCAACTATATTGTTGATATGTGTGGTGGGGTTTCCAGTTACCTGAATGGCACTGATACACCAGCTCACAAAGTATATTTCAGCCTTTTGCCATGCTCTGCAATATTGCACCCTGCACTGCCATAATCACTGAACTGCAGTATACGTTCGCTGGAGGGACCCTCTAGAGGCCATGTAGTCCAAGGGTTTTCTTGTGTTTCTTATGAATTTCTATTTTTGAATTTTTACTCGTTGCCTCTTGTCCTTTCACTGGGCACTACTGAGAGGAGTCTGGCTCACTCTTCTGCATTGCCTCACATCAAACATTGATACACATTAGTAAGATCCCCCCTGAGCATTATCTTCTAATTGAAAAACCCTGGTTCTTCTCATAAAATGCTCTTAATCCTTTGTGACCAACACTGGACTCAGTTCCAGATATCCATATATTTCTTGGACTGATAAGTCTGGAACTGGATGCAGTACTCCAGAGATGACCTATCAGTGATAAGAAGGGGTCACCTCCTTTGACCTACTGGCAACAATTTTGCTAATGTAGCCCAGGATATTGTTGGAATTCTTTGCTACAAGAACATATTGCTGGATCATGGCTGGCTTTTTGTCCATCAGGATGCTATGCAGAACTGCTTACCAGAGAGTTGACCAGTGGCATGTACTGGTTCCTGGGATTATTCCTCCCCAGGTGCAGAACTTTGCATTTGTCCTTGTTGAATTCTGTGAGATTTCTCTTGGCCCAGCCTGTCAAAGTCTCTCTGAATGATGTCACAACCATCTGGTGTATCAGCCACTGCCCTCAGTTCTGTATCATTGGTGAACTTGCTCATGGTGTGCTCATGGTGTTCAGATTCTTAATTAAGATGTTGGACAGGACTAGCTGCAGTATCAGCCCCTGGAGTACACCACTACTGACTGGCCTCCAGCTTCACTTTGTGATGCTGTATTGTGTTTCAAGAGTGAAAAGATAATAGATTTTTTTATTTCTTCCAAATTATAGAAGAAGTTTGCATGCTAAATTGAAGTTTTAATATTTTAAATAAATTGCATAACTAATCTTACATCCTTCTTGTCTCCCTCTCATCTCCCATACAGGTCACTTGCCAGGAAATGACAGTGATTATTTGTGATACACTGCTTAAGTAATTCACAATGTATAGACCAGATTTGTCTGAAAAAATTTTGCTCTCTATACTTTTTTACAGATTTACCAAACTTATCCAATCCCTGATGAAATTCTACAACTGAAAATCTCTGATGAAAAAGAAAAGGCTTTTCCGTCTTTCATTACTACTTTTACCCTTAGTTTTCAACTGTGCATCTCTCTAGCTACAATGCAAAAAAAAGCAGCCTATTGTTACCTGGGGAATACCTGCTGGTCTTTTCAAAATGAAGAAAATAGCTGTGGCTGGCTATTTTTGTCCTTGAACTAGAGAAGGTAACAGCTATTGTCAAACAACTGTGAAATAACATTCATATCTATCCACCTAAACTGTGCTCAGACACTGGTGGGTTTTTCTCTTTCACTTTTTCCTTTGTGTTAAAGCCCATAAATGTTGCTATCAAAGTGAGAATTTATTGTATTATTTTAAAATCTTTTATTGAATGGAGTTTTGTTGTATGTGTCATTGTAATTATAAGCCAACATTTATGAAGTAAGTGGAAGGGAGACCCACAACTTTATTATCCTTCAATCATAAAAACATTCTCATTTCCCTAGCTCTTGCCTTTACAACTGTTAGTAATTGATTATTGTATTCAGATGATGTTTAAATGTATCAGGAAATAATACTACCATATGTCTGTAAGAAGGTTATAACTTGACAAAATAAGTCAATTTCTTTATGATAGAAAGGGGTAAGACCACACAATATTACTTGAATAAATAAACAATAGACACATTATGCTACTTTTTTTTTCTGAACAATTAATGTAAACAATTTTTTCTGAACAATTGATATTTTTAATGCAACTTATTTTCTTGATAATTCCATGATAAAATGAAAATATCACAACAGCTTTTGTTCCTTAGAAAGTTTCTTTGGGTTACATTATTTTAACCACAGTATGTGTAGGAGGCACTACTCTGAGATTAAAGCTAGAAATTAGTGTATCTACAATTCATTCTCAGAAACCAAGGATGGAATCCTGCCCTTACTTATCTCAGTGCCAAAGTAACACCAATGGATTAATAAAGTTTGGGGTTAGTTTATGATTTTCCATCATATTAAGCTGGTCTGCCTCAAATATGAGGATAATTTTCATCTCCTTTGCAAGTCTGAGTTGTAAAATCTTTGCTTTAAAGGCATAATGAAGAATCCATGTGCTTGCTTTCTTATAGTCTCTCCACTTTTGTCAAAATGGAGATCTTGAAATTTCTTTGGTACTTACCATATTTTTGTGCTCAAAATAAGTTGAAATGAATCTCATTGTAAAACATAACAGTACCATTACATTGTCTTTCCAGGTGGAATATTTTATACCTAGAACATTAAAAATTATTTTTTGTTCCTCGATGTGTTGGTTTCTGTCTTATTCTCTGTTTCTTATCCTCTTTACTACTAAACAGTGCAAGGTGCGCTTGGTGAGCAGATCTCTTCTTCCTCAGCAATTCCTGGATCTCTTGATTGTTTTCAAGACAAAAGTCTGTTTTTCTTACATGACAGAATGGTAGTGCAAGGTGTGCAACTCTTAGAACGCTTCCATCAATGCTGTCTCCGTACAATCCTAAACATCCACTGGTCAGATTATGTGACCAATACATCTGTTCTAGAGCAAGCAGCAGTCACAAGCATTGAGGCCATGTTGCTGAGAACACAGCTGAGTTGGGCAGGACACGTCTCCAGGATGAAGGACCACCGCCTCCCTAAGATCTTGCTCTGTGGTGAACTTACCACCGGCTGCCGCAAGAGAGGAGCCCCGAAGAGGAGATACAAGGACTCCCTGAAACAACATCTCAACCCTGGCCATATTGATCAACATAACTGGTCTACTCTGGCCTCCAATCGGGAGGCCTGGAGACACGCCATCTATAACGCTACTGTTTCTTTTGAGAATGTACACAGGATCACTCTCGAGGAGAAAAGACAACACAGAAAGAATCGTACCTTGCAGAATATATCACCTAAGGAGTCTTTCTGCTGTGCCTTTTGCAACCGGATATGTCTATTTTGTATTGACCTTTTTAGCCACCAGCCTGCTCGTAACAAATGTGGGTAAAGCCCTTCCAAAATCTTCATTTGCGAAGCTTAGCCATGATGATGACTACTAAACATAACAACAAATTATGACTTACACCATCTATAAGCAAACCAGATAGAAACAAGTTGAAGCTAGTCCTTACATCAAGACCCAGATTTTCTGGTTAGCTCCCTTGAGTATGGGTGTCACACACACTTTAATCTTGTCTAGTACTGCATTTCAAAATTAAAAAATGCTTTGGAACTTTTCATTTATAATTAGATCAAAAATATCAAAAAGTCCCCTAAGTCACCTCTTCCTAGGCTCACCTTCATCTTCAAATGTAAGCTAGGAAAGACAGAGAAAAAAGGTCATTAATTGTATTCTTAGCTCTGTCTGTACCACTTAACGCCATGTCATGCAGAGAGAGCTAAAAGCTAACCGGGACACAGCAGGAGGCTCCTTCCAGTTCCACAGGCAGCAGACTTATAGCCAGCACTGGTAACTGCACAAAGATACGCTGCAGCATGTAAACTCCCTCAGACTCGGTATGAGTGCATTTATCAAGCAAAGATAGCTCAACAACTAACCAGAAATCCAGCAAACATGAGCTTTGTTTCCCAAGTTACATTCTTTTTGTGGAGATTTATATCCAAGAATGCTAGTAACGCTGAAAAAGGTTTTGTTCAATCAAATCCACTTGAAAGTCTGAATACTTTATTAATTGCACATACTTTATTCACCCCCAAAAACCCCCAATCACATTTATCTTGAGAGTGATTTTTATCCTTTAAAGATCATTGTCTATGTAGATATCCTATTGTGCACTGCCTAGAAATGGTTAGGACAAGTTTCTTTCATGTTCAAAGTTAGCAATTTGTAAAAGAATTTTGTCTTCAGTAAACTTTAACACCATTAAGCAATTAAAGTCTGTAATGTATCTGATTTCAGTGTCTCAAAAGCAACAGAAACACGCAGGAGGCCAGTTCTGTGATTAGCAAAGGACACAGAGGGAAAGAGATGTCTCTTGGACATTTTCTTAGAGGGAAATGTAATTTAGAAATTTTAATCCTATGAATGTCAATATCATATCCTAATTCTATTCTTTAATCAGAATTTGAGAACATATACATTTTCTGTGAAAATAGAACTATTATTAATTCTCACTGCATTGGCACTCTAAGGCTGAAGAAAAGACTGGAAACACAGCTGTCCTGAAAAGTGTGTATGCAGTATAAGCAGGTTACACAGAAGAAGGAAGAAAATAAAGCAGTTGGAATCATACTCTTTAGAAAGAAATTCAGTAAGTACTAGGATAACAATAAAATGTAACAAATTGTGATCTGAAAACTAAAATCAATGGGACATTTATTAAAACTGAAGGCTGATAAACAAAGTGCCTTTTTTTGTATTAAAGAAGAAATTAAGTGGTGAATTCCCTACTATGGAAAGTTTATTAGCAAGGATTTCAGAACTCCCCAAATTGGTCATGAGTCTGATCAACATTTTGTATGGCTTATTAAATTTCAGGGGTTTTTTCAGCCTCTAGATTGATGTATAAGATACAGAGAAATTGGAAATATATAATTTGGGGTCCTTTCTGTGTGTATGAAGAAAGACTTCTCTGGAGTATCTAGATTTGATCACTGGAGTAAGGATGCTGCACTATGCGACTGTTTTATCAGACTTGCCTACAAATACAAAATAAAAAAGAGTCACACAACTGGAAAAGAGATCAGAGTATGGAAGAAATTATGTATCACACTTGTCTACTACAGACCAAACCCCTGAAGACACAGGAACTCTTCTTTTAGTGCAGAGATTAAGTTAAGCATTGAGTAAACATGAAATACTCAACAGCAACCCTGAAAAGTAATTAACTTGAAGAAAAAACCTATTAAGTTCAACTCTAATTAAAAGAAACTTTCTTTGTAGTAGGTCAAATACCTTTTTTCCCCTGCCTACAATATATTTCAAGTTACTCTTGAAATTTCTGTAGTTTTTCTGGTTTTATCAGAAGATTTTTTAAGAATCATAACTATGTAATCCATAAATGTAAGACTTCATAGATGTCTTTTTGTGATCCAAATGCAAAGCTTTAGCAGTCCTGTCCAAGAACTGGAATTCCTGCTGGTGCAAAATAATACGGGCACCACCATTTTTTTGCGCAAAATTTGTACCATTAAGATCTGACTTGCAAAGGTCCAAAGATCCCAACTGCTGTGGACTCTATTCTAAATCAGTATTGAATAATTTAAATATCTTACTGACAACATTCACAAGGATGCTTCTCACAGTGAGTCACAAATACAGTCAGTACTGTAACTACAGGCAAGAGTTCTTTTTCAGTTAAGTTGGTTTTTCATTGGAGGCACAGGGCTTCATGTCCTTTCCTATATTTTTATTTTCTTTAGTTATAGTTCTGTATGACCAAGTGTGAGAAATCCCTTTTCACTCCTGTTAAACTCTTAGAACCCATGAGCTGTATGGTGTAATAATTCCACAGACCGATCGTATTTAGAGAAAGCTTTGTACTTTATAACTTTGTGCCTATTCCATTCTGTATTTCTTATCACATCCTTTTTTATTTTTCTTCTGTCTTGAGACTGGGAGAAATTCTGGATCTACCCAAGCATTTTTAATAAGACAATGTTGGTACATGACTTGACTTTTTGACTTCCTTCCTCTCTTTTCATAGAAATTTAGGAAGGTAAGACAGTTGAAGAATATGATTTTTATAATCTGCAGGTTCAGCAAGAAATAAAAAAAATATTTACTGTTTTAGTTTAAATCATTCAAGTAAGAGAAAACTACTGTGGCCTAGAATTCTATCTATCTATCTATCTATCTGTCTATCATCTATCTATCTATAAAAAATAGATATTTGGCAAAAGGATATTATGTTTCAATGATAAATATTTTCAAGTTTATAAATTATTTCATAAATGATTAAAATTTTCATGTCACAATACATTTTTTATATATTGCTATGTATTCAAAAGATTTTTTAGAGGTGTCATCTATTTATTTCAATGGCTACTAAAATAATAATGCATAAAGATGTTTCTTGATTGTCAGCTGCCTTACAATGATTTCACGTTCAGTAAATATTGATAGAAATATATGATAATAATAGTGCTATAACTAATTAAACAATAATATTTTAAAGTATTTTTCTCTTCAAAGACTTACCGTTAGGGATGATTATTCTTATTTAATTACATTTTTTCATTTCAAGATAGAATTTGAGATTTAACAACAGCAAATGGTGCCAGGTTAGAGCTTTTACATGTGGTTGACTTAGACTGGAGCACCATCCACAGTCACGCATTTTGGCCTTCTTAATGTTTATCAGTATTATGCAGCTGCTGCTTTTCCTAGAGAAAGTGCCAGCAAAACATAATGAGGTTACAGTGAACTCCAAAAAGCAAAAACTTTCAAAGCAAAATCACAGAGCATTGCTGCTGAAACCTCAGTCAGTCTTATTGCTTATTTACATAATATTACCCTAAAAGCTTTGTCTTAGGATTTTACTTTGAAACTTGTCCTCTCCGAGGAGGCTTCAAAATACTGTCTCTCTGTTTCTCTCCAGAATTCACATCACACTGATAAGTCTTAAGAAAGCCAAAATATGGGGCTGTAGATGCTTTTTTCACCCTGGGCACAGCAATAAAGACAGCCTTAATTGGCAAGAGTGTTAAACTAGTCTAGGTATGTTTCCTTCTTTCTTAGATAAATGTTTGGCCTCTGAGTTACTACTTCTGCACTGAATACATTGTTTAGCAATCTCTATTTAACAACAATAAACCAGTTTTACTGAGTTAGATCCTAACTTCTGAAAGAAATGACCTCTTAACAGCTAGTTTATACTGTTTGAACGAGGAGCATGTGAGCTTGTTTATCTTTGGCTTTACTTTTTTGTTAAGTTTGCAAATGACTTTATTGCGCACCTTTCACTTCAGGCACTGATCTTTCGAACATTTATGCACCTCATTGCCAGGAGGCAGGGAAGTCTGAAATCAGCAACAATTTGTCTCCAGAAGAATTCATATCTGCATCTTATCTGAAGCAGCAGCAAATTCAGTACTCCATGTTGCACAGTCATATCTGATTTTTTTGAGATAAAAATTAAATTTTTGATTCCAGAGGCTCCAACTGGATCATTAAAAGAACTCCAGAAAAGTATAGTGGTTTTTTATCGAACACTTTTAATTGACAGCATGTGTGTGTGTGTGTGTGTGTGTATTCCTGTACATGAGGTTTTTGAATTTGCAAAGTGGATGGCTGGAATAAGGTTGGATAGCTTTAATCTTATTCTGACTCTAGTTGTAACTGCGTTGTGTTTATAACAGTATAAACAGAAATTTGTTGTGTTATCCTCCTTACAGTTCATTGTAAGGACTTGAGATATTTAATCAATGAAGACTATGGTAAATACTGCTTCCTCTTCTCAGATGTTTTTGATGGAATTTTTTCTCAGGAAGTATTTATATTCCAGAGCAGGGAGCCATGTGTGATGTTGGAAATCAGTGAACTAACTGCACCTTGCATTCAATTAAGTCTCCAGCAGGAAGCAGTTTTACTTTCCTAGTTTGTCTGTCATCATGTGTTTAATTTACCTTTTACTATCTTTTATATACACCTCTTTGCACAGCAGGACAACTTCCTGTAGCTGCAATTTTACTGGTTACCTTCATATTTTTTCCACTTAAACATTAGTATAGCAGTTTAGTGTTTCATTCATTTTTGTTTGTTTGGTTTTTTGGTTTGTTTTTTGGGGGGTTTTTTTGGTTGGTTGTTTTGTTTTTGGTTTTATTGTGTGGGTTTTGTTGTGTTGTTTGTTTTTTTTTGCTATAAAATTTGCTAATATCTTTTTCTGTAGTGGAGAGATTGCAGAAATTACATTTGGGAAAAGGGAACTGAGAAAATTTCTCAGACAAATAACTCTAGTATCATTATCCAGTGTTTGCTTGTTTGTGTATCGGTGCTGGAAGCTCTGGTTTTAGTTTTTTCACTTGTTTGCATTGATGTTCAAACACTTTTTCATGAAATACAGCTCAGTTCTCAGTCTCTCCCATCTTTGTTGGGTTCCAGTAGAAAAATAATTTTGCTAGCATTTCATCTCCACCACCAAGATTCACTGTGAATAAGTATTACAATTCTTTTATGTACTTCCAAATAAGAAACCCTTTGCTATTCAGTAGCTGTCACTTCTTCCAAATTTCTTAAATTAATTAATGTCCCCATGGTACCAAGGTCACCAGTAAATGATAATGACTTGGTTTGTTAAATTGATATCTCTTGGAAATGTAACTTCTTTCAAAAAATAAAACATTTTACATTGGTATTTGACAGGTACATTTCCTTGTTATACTTTTTTTCATGTACTGTTAGTAACACAGGCATTAAAATAAAGTTCCCATGAATAAGAAATGAGACAAAAATCTGATTTTATTTGAATTCAACACACTTTAAAACTATATTTCAAGAATAATATAGTCCAGTAAAGCACAAAAAGACAATTTCTAATTTGCAGTTGTAATATATAATTTTATCACACTGACTCTTTTGGGTTTTCTTAGAAGGAAAGGTCTTTTGATTTCACAGCTATTTAACAGTTATTAACAACAAAC
Source organism: Pipra filicauda (assembly GCF_003945595.2). Classification (NCBI taxonomy): domain Eukaryota; kingdom Metazoa; phylum Chordata; class Aves; order Passeriformes; family Pipridae; genus Pipra; species Pipra filicauda. The sequence continues at coordinate 1,773,508 of NW_024104363.1, read as the reverse complement.
AGCTATTGGAGATATGAACTAAATAAATTGAAAACTGATGCCTCAAATTAGTTCTTACAGGACAGGGTGAAATTTCTGTCCCCACTGAAGATAATAGTTTTGTTATCATATTTGCATTTACAGATTTGAGGTTTTTCATTATTTAATATTCAGTGACAGAAATAATCTGTTGTTATGATTTGATTTTTACTTCCAAGTTCATAGTGTTAATCTCTTTTTTCAATTCTCCTGCCTATTATCCATGTTAGTTTTGTCATAGTTAGTCTCCTGAAACCTAAACCATTTAGGTTCTGGTCTGTACACATTAAGTCTTAAAACTCAAATCCATTTGCACTGCTTACTAGCTCAACTTCTTTTGTTTTATTTATGTTGCTAAATAACCTTTTATTCCTTGTTTTCATCTCATTTGAAAGGTCTAACTCAGCTTGGCAGTCGGAAATTCTCACTTCATCCCTTTACTTTCTGGCCTCCCAAGATGCAGCTTTCTTTGCTAATTGCCTTTTTTTTACCCTTTCTCCTAGAACTTCCCTCTATTCCAAAAATTTTATAGGAGTAGAAATTAATCCATACAGACCTGGATCCCTTCAGAAAAAGTTTAGTCATCACAGAAACCATGATTTTGGTATCATTTGCACCCTGGGTTATGAGAGATAAGTGTCTCTTCCCACTGTCCCTCTTTACTAACAAAATTCCTGGCTTCTTAGTGATGTGCCATTAAGTTTCCCCCTTCATATTGTGAAGCTTCTTGTAGAACTAGTTGTATTTATCCTTCAAATTTGAAAAAAATTGCGATCCCTTGATCTAAAGATATTTACCTAATTGCTTCCATGATCTGCATTTAAAAATTCTTCTTGCTTTAAAAACCTTTGGTGTAGACAGGAAAACTCAGCTGGGATTTTTTTCTAACTGGGCCAAATTTTGTCTGCTGATAACTGGAGCCTGAATATCTTCTTGTCTATTAGTTGCATTTAAAAGGTAGAATTATTAGGAGAGTCTGATTCTTCCCACAAAAAAATTCTGTTTTTCATGGCTTTTTTTTTTTTTCAAACTGGAATGTGGACTTGAATTTTCCACACCAGATGTCTGCTTCAGGCTAATCTTCCTCATTATTATTAACACTAGCAACAAATCCAGATAAAAGAGTTGGGCAGCTTCCTATGGAGTGAAGTCTGGCCCATTTTGGCTACAAAAATTTCCCCGGGGCAAAGAGACTGGATCTTTGGTGTTCCTTTGTAGAAAACTGGAGGTCAAGATCTTGAGAAATTTGGAAAAGGACATGAAATTCCTAAACCTCCTTCTCTGTGGCCACCAAATGAGCATTATATCAACAGGAAAAGTATGAGGGACCTTTCATGGTGATTTTCCTAGTGTATTCAGGTTAAGCGTTAATTTTAATTGCAGAGAGCTGCTGCTGAGGACATTAAGTTTCCCAACTTCTTGGTGGTCACCCTGAGTTCAGCAAGGTGTTGCATGCAAGATTTTGTGATTATGTTGGTACTTTACATTGTAACATCGCTGTGCTTTATGTATATAGGTTTAAAAGGTAGTCCACTCTATTCCTGATTTTTTGAGAGAATGCTACTTGCTATTATGTAGGTAATTGGTTCAATAATTTTATATTCAGGATAGGACATAGGAAGAAGAGGCCACAAGTTGGCATTGCAGTAAAACCAAATACAACATGTGTGCTTGTTAAGTGCGAATCCCAGTCCAGACTGCTGTTTGAGGAATGATTCTTTGAGTAAAGTAATCTCTTGGTATATAATTCATGATTTGTGTAAAAGGGGACTGAACTGAATTTTCCCCAAATATTTCTAATTTCCTAGTTTTTTTTTCTATTTGATTTGCACCCTGAAGAACAGCATTAACCATAGGTTCTATGTTTTTACTACTCCTGTTACTCTTATTTTTTTAAATTCAGTTCCATTTTCTTTACAAGCTAGAGAAGTAAATCCTTTTAGCTATTACTAATTGGATCCGGGTTTAGACTGCAAGTTTTAGGCATGAATGAACAGTGCTTTACATATGTCTACTACTTGCAGGGTTACTGACCTGAAGGCACTCTTAAATTTGCACAGGTCACTGAAGTCACTAATTTGTAGGGTGAAGTCTTGCCTGTGAAGGCTAGTGAAATAAATAGATCCTGCCTGTTACAAAAGTAGGATTTGACTCATTATTCCCTGCAGCATTCCTTGCAATCTCACACACATGGCAAAAATGCAAATCTTATCTACACTCGCATAAAAAGTTCCTTACCAGTCAGAAGTACTCAGTTTTTCCAGAAGGCCTGGGTGTGTACTGTATATGGCATCAGATCAGCATATTTTCGTATGGTATCTCTGTACATCACTGTGAGGGCACGGTCTGCCACCTGGTAAAGAGGAGGAAAAGTAGCATTTTTAGGTAGAGGAAAAGTAGTATTTTTAAATGGGTTGTGCATTTCATAGGGTTTCAGATGAAATTCATGTTCCCCCAGAATTCATCCAGGTTAAATTCAACTGCTTTCTTTGGTAGTGCGTTCTGGGATCTTTGGAGGAAAGTTCAGAAAATCCTGTATTAGAGGGTTTCTGTCTGACTTAACCTGTGATTGACTTCTATGTAAAGATGAATTACAGACGTGATAGATGTGACTCATGGAGCTGATATTGATCTAGGACAATTTGAGATGTTTTTACCTATTTGAGATGTTTTTCTTTCCCTGCATAGTGACCAGTGGCATTTGGGGCAACAGCAGCTCAATCTATGTTCGGAGAATTATAAGAAGGGTAATGTTTATTTCTACACTGATTTTCTTGAAATCTATAGGCCACCCTGAACTGAGGCATTTTAGATCACACGAATCTGACAAAAATGTGAAATATATTAAACCACACACAAATGTTTTAAAAACATGTTTTAAAAATATTATTAGGTGTCACTCCATTGGAAGGTGTTTCAGCATTAACTTTGTATGTACTGGGTTTGGCTGATCTTGGTTATATTTTTTTATAGGTTTTGACATTTTAATTTCCTTTTTTCTTGTCACATACTAAGATTTTTGTTTTATTTTGCTAAATTTAAACGTTTTACTGTTCCCTAAAAATTCATATAGTTATAAGTGAGCTACAGGCCTGCTCTATGCATGCAGTGGGAATTTCTTGATGGATTCAAGAGAAAGGATACACTTTAATGAGACTTCAGAAACTGTTTGCTGTCTGTACAATGGAGCTGTTAAATTGCAGTCTTGTCAGGAATGCAATGTCGCTTCTACATCTATGGCACTTCATAAATTTTAAAACACAGCAGTATCTAATATGTAGGTAAACATTTCATAGTTATGTAAATTAACAGACTATTGTCTGAAAAGTAGGTGAGGTTTTCTAAATGGCTATTCATAATCTTCAGTTGCAGAGGTCAGTAGCTGACTAATTGCCTGTCTGAAAAATCACAAATAAGTACTGAAAAGGGAAGAAACTTAGACTCTGGGCTACATCTGATATGATTAAAGAAATCCAAGAAATATGGAGGTGAAGGTACATCTAGCAGTCATTCTGTCTCAGAGCATGGAAATCAACAATTTCTTTTTATAGTCCTTGGTATGCATACCTTTTAAATTCCTCCTGTGATGTTGGTTTCAACCCCTTCAAATATAACTTGTTCCATTTCATGACTGTTATTGCAGAATTTTTTATTCCTAAAGTTTACATTTTCCTTGCTTGGAAGGAAAGCAATTATTTCTTGTCCCAGATTCAGTATATGTGAATAAGACTGATTATTTACCAATTTAATACTGTATTCCACCTTCACTTCTTTCTTTTATGGACTCCTTTTCTTCAATCATTCTTCATAAATCTTAGAATATTTTTGGCCTTTTTTTGTCTACGTCTGGAGTTCTCTTCTGCATCCCGATATGTTGAATACTGAGTTCACCAATATTAGATATAATACTTTCAGTATGCTGTAACAGAATAGAGTAACACTCAAGCCTTACAGGTGGCTATATGTATCATTAATGTTCATAGAATTAGTGTCTGCCCCTTTCTGACACAGCAACTCATCTTTCTGAAATATCTTTGCCCAATAAATTTTTCGTCCTGTCCTTGTGTATTTGATTTCTCCTTTACTTGTTTAATCCTATATGTATTTCTGTGTTCAGATCTAACTTTTTTGGCTTTTCCATTTCTTCAAGATCACATTAAATTCCAATTCTGCCTTTTGAAATTAAATCCCTCACAAGTTGTTGTCATTCAAGAACTTTCTATATACACTTACATTATTGGTTAAAACATTGAATAATATCAGGTCAGTCTTCTGAAGGGCATTATGTAATATATCCTATCCATTCTCCAACAAGCTATTAAAAAGTTTTCTGGGCAAGATTTTACAGCAGCTTTACTCAGACCATATCTTCCCAGTTGGTTTATGAGTGTCATGTGAATCTGACATCTATTACTTTCTCAGATCCTGTTATCCTGTCAAAGAAATTGAATTACATTGACATGAGTTATTCTTGACAAATTCATGTTGGTTGCATTTTGTCTTTAGGTGAATACAAATTGATTGTTTAATAATTTGCTTCAGTTATCTTTCTATCAAAGAAAAGCTGACTCTTCTGTAGTTCCCTGTGTCCCTTTTAACCTCCAATGCTTGTTCTCTGACTTTCTAGAACTTGTTCACCTTCCACGGAACTTTGTTGTTTCTCCTGCACCTCTGATGAAAGGTACCAAATTGCTTTGACTAACTCTGTAAGTACTTTGGGGTGATGCTTGTCAAGTCCTAATCACTCGAATATATTCAACTTATTTAATTGCTTGTTACGCTCTCAGGCTGGTATTCCTATATCCTCATTAATAATAATTAAGTTAAGCATCTGGACATAGTTAGCCTTTTTGTGAAGACGGAACAAAAGAAAGCTTTAAACATTTCATACTTCCTTTAATAGTCCATTAGTGGCTCTGTTTTCTTATTATACTTGTTTCTATTTTTCTAATGCTTTTACAGAAGTTTTTGCCATGTCTTTTATGATTGTAATACATATTCCATGTCATATTTTCTTTATTTGTTCCTGTATACTTTTGCTATTCATTTCTCTTTAGTTTTAGTAAAGATTTTAGTAATATTTTTTAGTAAGATTTTCCTTGGTTTTGATTCTCGTATGACTTGTATTTCATTATCTCATAATTAAAAGCTCCTAATGCAGCCATATATTCCTTATATTTTCTTCTGGAGTACAAAAATTTTGCAATGCACCTTTCACAGTCTCTTTCACAGAGGCAAATGCCTTATACAGGCAGTGTTAAGAGACTTGCATAGGAATCTGTTATTGCAGTGATACTAGCCCAACTCTTCTTGTGGGTACCTAGAGAACAATCAGAAGATGCTACTTTTGCTACAAGCCTGTCTGTCCTCCTGCTGAGAACATCAGCTCTGTGAAAGGGGCCTGAAGCCCTTCTTAAAAAAATATGGCAGCAGAAGATGTAGAGTTTTTCCTGGTCTTGAGGAAGTTAGAAAAAATTCTACTTGCACTTGAAAAAGAGAACTGGGCTGTGTAAACTGTTACTGGATAAAATAAAATTGGTCTGAAGAAAAATACTGTTAATTATAAACACTGTTTTCCCTGTTTCAATGACATCAAGGTCTTTCCCACATGCTTTCCCTTTGCATCCCTAACTGTTGAGTTACTAACTAGTGAGTGTCCCTTTTTAGAAAATATCTAAAAGCATAATTTTATCTTCATTGAGGAAGTTCTGGAACCAACCACACAGTAAACATTAAAGAGGGAGCAACTTTGGAATTAGATAGTTGATTGAGAATTACCTTTTTACTGCTTTATATGTCTCAAACTTTGTGGTACTGTCTGGAAATAGATATGCTGGTTGTCAGATATAAATTTATTATTAACTGCCAGTGATCTTTAGAATTTCTAGTTCTATGTTCCACTTACATGCAACATTGTCCTTTTTACATTGCTTAGGCACATTTGGATTATCCTGAGACTAATGAATTTGGTGTACAAATTGCTTAACTGACTGTGCACTATTCCAGTCTTTATAGTGAGAAGGTATTATTGAGGTTCTGTAGAGTCTGAAAAATTGTAGATATGTATAAAAATAATGAGCAACCTATCCAAAGATACCTTCTTCAAAGGTAATCAGAAAATAAAGATCTTCTACTTTTAATAAGTGAATTGTGTTCTATTTATTTTTATGTCCTGTACAAGACCATTGATTAGGTTGGAGGTACTGCAGATATACATTTTTGAAAGTATAAGGATATTTCAGTCTTTTCTCCTACCTCTCTCTAACAATTTTGGGCATTAAGTTATCACAGTCCATATATTAACTGGGGGAGACTAACATGTCCGCATTTCTCCAAATCTTACAGTTTACTTGTAGCACAAACATAAATACTAGCAGATTGTTACTTATTATTTGCATTCCTGTCATCAGACTGACACGAGCAGTGGGACTATTTTAATTAAAACATTATGGTGAGGTTTTTCCACAAAAGAGCAGCATTTGTCTTTATTCAAAGCATAATTTTGAACAGTTAAAAGATAAGAAACAAACCATTCAAAAGCCTCATATGAATAGTGTCCCTGGCTCTCCAAGTATCAATCCATTTCGCTTTGCGTCCTTTCACACTGAACAACCCAGTTAAAATCTGAAAAAACACATTTTTACACATTGCCTTCCAAATAGCTGCTAGCCCAAATTTTCCTCAGGTGCCGTTCTAAAGCTCACTGGGCCATTAGCCCACCTTTCTCCAGGTTAATTGTCAGCACAGCCCACCTGGCTCTTTTTCAGTAGAACTGAAAGAACCCAACCACAACAAAGCAGACACAAAAGGAAAAACAAGGAATTGCAGGACACGAAAATTTTCTTTGCTTTTTAAATAACATTAATTTGGCAAATATCTTGTCACACTGACAGGATTACTTTTAGACACTATGAACAAAATATATGCATTAAATATGTGTGGACTTGACTAAGCACATCAGTAAGAGCCAAAGAGATGCTCTGTTTCAAAGTTTGCATTTTTTCTTTTTTTTTTTTTGGTTAAAAATGTTTCCATGTTCCTTTCACACAGAACATCCTGCAACTGGTACTGATGAGGCACTTGGTTGTTCAGTTCTTGAAAAGGAATTTGGCACCAATATCCTGGCCAATATCTTGGCCTGGTAACCTCATTCTGTTCTGAGTGTCCATAACTTGATCTTTCTTTGATGAGAGTAATTTTGTCGATAAGTTGTGTTTATAAGTCGTGCTCTGTACTTGCTCAGCACAGACATAGAAATGCAAATGTATTTCTGAACAGCATACTTGGTCCAGGGACTTGACTGGTAACAGTGCAAGGGGTGCCAGGTAGTCAGTGTACCGGGAATCACAGGCCACCCAAAGTGCCGCTGAAGAGATGCTTTCTTCCTGTAAAGGTAGGAGCCAATTGGTCTGAATCTGTTTACAAACAGAGAAGGCCCGTGGAACACATGGTTATCAGAGGCCTCCTTGGGCATATCAACCACAAAATGACAGTTTTCTATTCTTTGTGGACGAAGGTCAACAAAACCTCTACCTTGGGCTTCCGGAGGCCTGACTTTGGCCTATTCGAGACACTGGTTCAGAAAGTCCCTGTGACATAGTCCTTAGTAACAAAGGGAAGGCTGGACATACTTTAAGAAAGAAACCTTAAAGGTGCAGGAGCAGGGCATCCCTATATGTCAAAAGATGAGCTGCTGGGAAAGAAGACTGGCCTGGCTGAGCAAGGAGCTTTTGCTGGGACTCCAGTAAAAAAAGAGAGTTTGTGACCTTTGGAAGAAGGGGTAGGTAAGATCCCAGGAATGTTGCTAGGTCATGTAGAGAGAAAATTAGGAAGGTAAAAATTCAACTAGAACTCAATCTGGCCACTGCTGTGAAAAACAATAAAAAGTGTTTTTGTAAAGACGTCAACAACAATAGAAAGGCCCAGGAAAATCTTTGCCCTTTATTAGATGCAGGGGAGAACATTGTAATGAAGGACAAGGAAAAGGCACTGAAGGTGCTTGAGTGGTACTTAATATCTTCTTTGCTTCAGTGCAGAGGGATCTGAACAGGCTGGATAAATGGGTCACGGCCAATGGTCCAAGGTTCAACAAGGCCAAGTGCTAGTTCCTGCACTTGGGTCACAACAACCCCATGCAGTGCTACAGGCTAGGGGAAGAGTGGCTGGAAAGCTGCCTGGTGGAAAAGGATCTGGGAGTGCTGATCGAGAGCTGACTGAACGTGAGCCAGCAGTGTGCCCAGGTGGCCAAGAAGGCCAATGGTATCCTGGCTTGTATCAAAAATAGTGTGGCCAGCAGGACTAGAGCAGTGATTGTCCTTCTGTACTCAGTACTGATAAGGCCTCACCTTGAATCCTGTGTTCAGTTCTGGGCCCCTCACTACAAGAAAGACGTTGAGGTGCTGGAGTGTGCCTAGAGAAGGGCAACAGAGTTGGTGAAGGGTCTGGAGAGTACTTCATATGAGGAGAGACTGAGGAGCTAGGGTTGTTTAGTCTGGAGAAAAGAAGGCTGTGAGTGGGAAACCTTATTGTTCTCTACAGCTACCTGAAAGGAGTTTGTAGCCAGGTGGGGGTTGGCCTCTTCTCCCAGGCAATTCATGACAGGACAAGAGGAAATGGCCTCAAACTGTGCCAGGAGAGGTTCAAGTTGGACATCAGGAAGAATTTTTTCACTGAAGGTGTTGTCAGGCATTGGAGAAGGCTGTCCAGAGAAGCAGTGAAGTCATCATTCCTTCAAGTGTTCGAGAAATGACTGGACATGGCACTCAGTGCTATGGTTTAGTTGACAAAGTGGTGTTCGATGAAAGATTGGACTAGATGATCTTGGAGGACTTTTGTAACCCAAATGATTCTATGATTCTGTGCAGAGTACTTTTTAGAAGAAAGAACATCTAAATGTGTCACTGTAGGTTCAGGACTCAGCCTACAGGTGATTCTGTTCCTGTCCATAAGATGGTTTCTGAAAATATTACTTAATAGGTGTGATATTTACAGTAGTATAAACAAGAAAAAAACATTAAAATATGTTATCTTAGTGTTTATTTTATAGTTCATAAAATATCAACAGAGGTTCCTGCATACTTATCTTTTTCAATTGTGTTAAGGGTAAATTTTCTTAAAATTTCAATTTAACAGTCTAGTAATTGAATGGGGGTTTTCATCTCTTAAGAAATTTTAAATACTCTTCCATGGACAACAAATGGCACTGGATGAATATCAGCCCTTCCAAGCCTTTCCCGTTTGACCATACTTTTATGTGATCACAGTACTGGGTATTCAGTCATGCTTTTTGGTAAAATAATTGTTTGTTGTGGGTGGGAAATACTGAAAACATCTAGTATTTTAAATATTAGAATACTTCTTTTTTAAAGAGTTCTGCAACAGATTAACTGCTGTTTTATATCCAGACTTTCTCTCTGTGGTTATGTATATTTAAATAAAACCTACTAATATTAAACTTATATTTTCAAACTTCAGTAAATTCATATAGATATGTTTTCCCACTCTTTCTTAAAGGCTGAATTCCCAGTTTCTGTATCATGACCATTACACATAGCACCCTCCACCCTGCCTTCCATCACTGACAAGGAACAGCACCTTTTTTTCCTCTCAGAAAAATTTTGGGGATCACCACAGCCAAGTAGTACTTCAGCCCCTCACTCAACTTTTGACTGACCTGCTGTTAAAGCATAGAAATACGCCCCAAATGAGGTGATGGAACCCACAGTTCCTGATTGCAAGAGTTACCCAGTCATAGGCTCAATCCTTCCTCTGTGTTGACTAACCCTCAACCTTGCCTTTCCCCTTTCCGGGGTAACTGGCAGCTAGGCCGTCTACCTGCAAAGTTCCCCTGTGCAGTGTCAAGAGCTAGTAAATCTTCTATCCAGTAATCATTGCCTCCAGCTTCTGAATGGATCTTGGTTTCTCAGTAGGGTGCCTAAAATCCTCGTTTCCTTTCCACTGCTCCTCCCCATCTCCTCCCATTCTTTAGCTTTAACAAAGCCAAATGCTTCAGCATGAAGCAGGTGTGTTACACATGTGCTGTTGAACATCTGGCTAATCCTCTGTGGGGGCCAGAGAAGTGTGCAAATCCTAGAATGGGCAACACTCCAGGACGGAATATGAATTCCTAGCTCTGTAAGCAAACTGTTTCTGGTCTCAGTTGAAATCCAGGCTTGCAGCTCTCTCATTCTTCATTGGCTCATGAATTGGTGTTTTGAACTGCCTAAGTTTAAAGGCAGAGTATGCATAATATGATTTATTTTATATATGTTCTAGAAAAATATTCATTTATACATATGTTTTCACACCTTGAAACAATTATGGCCCCAAGAGTGGTGAGGTTATAAAGAAAGTGACTAAGAGGAAAAAATGTCATTTTGGGTCTTAAATATTGGTATGCATTCATGATTTCCTTTGAAATTGCAGCATGTGTGCATTCAAATCGGTAGCCTACTATTTCCTTCTATCCAACATGTGATTTTGATCACACATATACACAAAACACCAGTAATTGCTGTTTCCCTTCATCATGCTTTGTGCTGCTTTCACAAAATCATATTTTTACAGACTTCTATATGAATCATATCTTTACATTTTCACCCTACTAGTTCCTTGGGGATTTATTCCAGATCAGATATAAAAGCAGAAGAATGTGTTTTCTGAATCTAATAATGTTGCAGCTCATGTCGGTGAAAGGTTCATCTAGAGAACTGAACTCAAATGTCAGGAAGATAGAAATCAAATGGAGTTAATGGTATGGCACTTTAAATATTTTTGGCCCAACTCTCCCATCAGCAAGTGGTGAGATTTTTGATATCATCAAACTGTAACTTTTGCTCTGATTTGATATTTAATCAAGAACCTCTAATCTCAAAGTAACCTCCATTTAAGCAGTATTTTTCTGACATATATGAATCATTTTGAAGATGTGGCCAGAAACTTAAAAAGATGGTTGTGTTCCAAACAGACCTTTGATTTCACTCCATGCCTTTTCTCATGTTCTTAAAGTGCATAAAATGCAATGAACAGTGTAAAAGTCAACTTTTGTGATAAAAGTCTTAGTGGGATTCTGCCTCAGAGCTAAAAATATCTGATTAATATTCTCCTTTGCTGGGACACAAATGTAAGACTTAGTAAATAATATCAAATCCTTGGAGAGACATATGTGATAAACGAAGAGTATTTTTCACTTCTACAAAATGTGGAGTACTTGAGAAACCTATTACATTTATACATCAATACTGATTTTTTCAAAATTAGTAATGACAGCATTAATAATTCATCATATTAAATATGTATAGATATGTTCTTTAATATTTGGTTGATTTTACTTTACCAGAGACATAGTAACAAAAATTATTTTGTGTAGATTTTTTGAATGTAAAAGTATAATCTTAGAATTTTTAATTTTTAAATATAATTTTTAATGGAGTTACAGATATTGTAGCCCATTGCTTTCAGTAAGTTATTACCTTTTCTTTCATTTTATGAAGTTTTGGTAGTTGGAATAGACTGTAGAAAACTCTTTCCAACTTGATGTAACAAATCCAGTGAGAACCTGCAAAAAGTTAGCGGATTTATGTGATCTGTTTCCATGTATTTCATATGGGCAAAGGTTAGCAAGAATAGCAAAGATTACATTGTGAACTAGAAGAATTATTTCTGCAACCAAGTGTGATGATGGTCCATACAAGCCTTGTCATGGGAAAATTTTTGGATCTTAAAATCAGTGGCCCAAATTCATCCTTGAGTTAGTAAACTTGATGTGATGAGTCTTAACATCAGAATGTCTGTCATTTGAGCATATTGGACTCCCTTCTAGAGTATGTACTGAATACTTCAGTAGATGTTCAATTTTTACCTGATTCTATTCTCTGTTCTTGGAATGGGAATTTTCACTATTGCACTACTTATCTCATTTCTGATGTCCACCAGCACCTGGCAGCCCTTACCTCCCACCTACGCATCTTTCACTCAACTTTGCTACATTCCCTCCTGCTGCTCGCCCTCCCAGCCTCTTCTTGCCACCACCACTATTCTTCAGTGCCTTTCTTAAATTGTGGGGCTGAGCAAGGAGCCACCCAGCAGACTGGTAACTGTGGTGGCACAAACAGTTGTGGGTTTGCTGTCTAGGAAGATCACTTAGAGACCCATCTTCAACTGCTGAATTCTTTGTAGTAAAAGACAAACCATTTTGAAAAGGTGAATTTGGGGGCAAATATGGCACAGCTGCAGTACTACAAAACTCTTTTCATGTGGCATAGTGATATAGTGTCAGAGCACCATCAAAAGCACACTACATTATTTGTTAACACAATAACCTGCAGAGTGATAGATAGAATGTAAAAGATTTACTATAGAAAAAATATATAGACTTTTCAGCAGGAACAAGCAGGAGAGTGCTTGAGAATGACTGTTTCAATTGCTTGGATTTTCTTTGATCCATTTTCAGGATTTTGGAGACCCCTTAAAGATGTCTTTCATTCCCTTGAGAGGAATGTACAGAATTATTACCAGGAACAGTATGTTTTATCAGTTTTAGGGCCATAAATGCAACAGGTAAAAAAAAAGCCCAAGCCACCATTCAGAAACGGAAAAAGATGTCTGGAGGAGAATTATACTCTTAAACTTAAAAGGATTTTAATGACTTTTAAAGTGAAAAAACAGAATTTTGCAAATCTTAAGTCAAGTTTCCTTGCAATGTATTACAGTTGACTAATTGTTAATTCAGACTCTCTCATTTCTTTCACACTGAAGGTGGTTTTTTATTTATAGCTATGGTTAACAATGCAATAATCAGTTTTTATTAAGCAAACTATGAAGAGTTTGTTTCATGATGAAATCTTCTGTGAAAAACTGTAGAATTTAAATTTATATATAAATATGTACATACATATATAATAAAAACAAATAAAACATTTGAAGAAAAATATAAAAATAAATATTTGTTTAAAAATCCTTCAAATGGTCCTTTACAGAAAGCTATTCCTGCTGAGCTTAAAAAAAAGTTCTTTTCTTTTGCTAAAATGAATATACACTAAAATAAAGCTTTATTTATGTTGTCATGAAGTAGAACAACTACAAGGAAACATAATTCATGTGAAAACAAAATATATTACTTGTAGAATGAGGCTAATTCTAGCCTATTTTTTAAAAATAATATCTTTGTACAAAAACTATTTGATCTTACTATACTGCTATTACAATTTTTACATTTCAGTGTTCAAGGCAGTAGGTGCACCTTGCAGCATTGTGCTCTGTGCCAATCAGTTCTGGTCTGCATAGGTACTGGTAAAACCAAATCAAAATAACCTAACTTTGTCAGCATGAAACCTCTGGAAATAGGGTTCTTTTATATCAGTAAGCTGTTACATGCTTTCAAAGGGAAAACTGCTACCTGGATAGATTTGTAAGGTTGCTAACTACCTTTTCATTTGAAATCTTGTTCTAAGGCCTGTGGCTTTGGTCATTTTCTCTTTGAGAAAAAAAATGAACTAATAGGTTTTGAAAAGAGATATATACAAATTTGAACTCATATTAATTGTTTCATCCCAAAGCATATATCTGAGTCAGAAAAATTGATTTTGCAACATTTAAACCTGAGAGCATATTGTTTTGCCTATTGAGTGTAATGAATTGAAGCCTGATAAATGAATGCAAAAAACTTCATGATAGTTTTCTTAAAAAAAACCCAAAAAACACCCTAAAACCAAAACCAGAGTGCATAAGGTTTTCAAGATATTTTGAATACCTCTTCTATTTCAGTTTTCATAAACACAGAATTGGTTTTTTGTCCCTCATTCTTTAATATCATTAAGTGGCATCTGCTAAGATCTCACAACTTTTGATCTCAGATAAAAAACAGCACAAGAAAGATAAGAGAAGACATTAAGGTGCATTTAGGTATGTGAAATTTGCATGTATTATACAATCAACTAGATTAAAAGAATATTACTGAGGTCAGTAAGTCAGATGCTTGAAATTTAAGAGGTGGTAGATTCATAGCCACACAAACCATCCAATTTTCTACCCCTTTGGCAATACACTAAGAATAAAGAAAATATTTCTATGTGTTATGGATATTCACCTCACAGCTTTGGAAGCTCCAGGATGTCCATAGACAAAGTCAGAAGGGTTGGTGGTATTGTTGCTGCTGTATCAACATGCTAGCAACATTCTTACCCTTGAATGACTGTTTATTGAGTTTTCATGTCAAGGTTTTGGTAGCAGAGGGGATGGGGGGGTTACAAGGACAGCTTCTGTGAGAAGCTGTTTGGCAGAGCCAATACCATATGGCTCCAAGATGGACCTGCTGCTGTGCAAGACCAAGCTTAACAGAGTAAATTTACATTGGGAAGAAATTCTTTACTCAGAGGGTGGTGAGGCACTGGAACATGTTGCCCCAAGAAGTTATGGATGCCCCATCCCTGGTTCAAGGCCAGGTTGCATGGGGCTCTGAGCAAACTGGTTAAGCGGAAAGTGTCCCGGTCCATCGCCAGGGGGTTGGAACTAGATGATCTTTAAGGTCCCTTTCAAACAAACCATTCTGTGATCCTATGATTCTTTAAACCAATGAATCTTGAGACACAGTCTCCTAGTATACTTTAAAGTTAATACTTACTCTAATTTTTTTGTTTTGCACAGACACGGTGGCTCAGGTCCCAACCTCCCTATTGTTTTTAAACATTTATGCTTTATCTGATCTAGTTCACAGTTCCAGATAACACACAGGAAATATACAATTGAAAAGAAACACCAATAACCAGTGTGGTCCCTGGGTCAGGTGAGGTCAATCAATCTCTTGTGATGGCTTGTGATTCTTATCTGCTCTCACCAGCCAAGAAACTGTCTTGCCACCTAGGAGAGTTAGCACAAGTAAAGAGAGGGAATGTGCAGTGGCTCTGGGAGTTATGCTGTGACTGTTTACTACCCAAGTAATGTAGGTTCAAAGTCTTTTTTTGGCAGAAACCATGTATTTAAAATTTCCTTCTGCTGGAGGCTAAATACAGGATTAATTTGGGGGAAAGCTATAATTTGATTAAAGAAGATAATTCAGAAATTGCTCAGATTGTTTAAAAAAGAAATTATTAAACACATGTATGCATTTGATGGAAAGGGTTTAGTTGTCTGGAAACAGAGATGTAGACTACAAAAACAAGATGCAGTTTTAACTATATTATGAATAACAGACAACATTGTGAAGGCTCATAATGAAGGACAGGCAGAAGAATGAAGTCATGGAGAAAGGGTCACAGAGAGAGAAATTAAGCATAAGAATGGGTTGAATACCTAGATTAGAGGTATAGAGTCAGGAAGGCTGTCCTCATAATCTTTTTTCCTCTTATATCTCCGTCAAAATGCAAGTGAACAAGATGTTCTATTTTACTTGCACTATTACATGTTATAGCTGAAATGGCAGAGAGATCTCTGAAGTTGAAACAGCAGAGAGATCCCTGATTTCAGGCCAATCTTGACATTTCCTTGTTAGCTTTAACCTATGAAGACCTACCCTTCTCTGTGAGGATCTGTAAACACGAATGAAAAAAGCACTCACCAAAAGCTGTCCTTGCCAACAGAATTCAGCTGAATTTTGGTATGCCTGCCTTGTGGAGATGAATTCATAACCCTAGCTAGGTATTTGCAGTCCCTGAGCAATGGATAGGATAGTAAGGTGCTAAGGAATTGAATGGGCCAGCATTGAACGGGATTGAACATTGAAGTCAGAAAGTGGTGAATATTAAAGTGTTTCTGCAATCCACTTTTCTCCTGAGTTTTATAGTCTTCACTATGCCTGTGAAGCCAAAATTCACAGTCTAAATTCTTCTCATAATTTAAGATGCCAAGGCATCTTATTGGGTAACTAACACACTCTAAAGTATAATGGTAGTAGTAATGTCCAATGGTTGTAAACTTATCGGTTTATAATAGGGTTTTGGTTTGAACATTCGCCTGTGAAATGTACCTTCAGAGGGAAAGCAAGCCCTGGCTTACAAGAAAAATGCCCTAGCTATGAGACAAAAGCAAGACTTGTAACAGTCCTTGTGCCAGAGCCCAGAATCTATCACTGCTGTATCAAACATCTCTTCTGTGGGCTCTTAAGAGTATGCTTCTTGTAAGCATTGGGAAAAAATCCCGGATATTTTATGTTCTTTTTGCATAGTGTCTGGCATGACCAGGAATGGTTGAGCGTATCCTCATATCTCATTGTTTCAAGCTTGATGTCTAGATTATGTTTCTGAGAACTAGAAATGCTGGTTTGGGATTCCTTCTTTTGTCCCTCCTCATAGTTTTCAATTATCTATGTACCTTTAAGATTTTCTAGACAGTTTGAAGGGAATTTTGTCAAAATGCTTTTGCTTTAAATTTGTATTAATACATCCTTCAGGTGAAAAGGTCTTGTCAAGATTCAGAGTAATTACTTCCTCTCTTTCCAGAAATAAACCCATTTGCGTTGATATTCTTCAGGTCTTTATTTATCAAGAAGGTATCGTTTTCAGATATCCCTTGTCCTATCACTATCTGCCCATTTAAAAAATCTCTCTCTATCTTTCTTCCTCTAAGAAGATGCAGTGAGATTTCCCTGGAGCCTTCTCTTTTCCAGGCTAAACAATCCAAGCTCTCTCAGTCTGTCTTCATAGGAGAGGTGCTGCAGCCCTCTGATCATCTTTGTGTCCTCCTCTGGACCCACTTCAACAGGTCAATGTCTTTCCTGTGCTAAGGAATCCAGGAGGGTCTCATGAGGGCAGAGTAGAGAGGGAGAATCACCTCCTTCAACCTGCTGGTCAACCTCTTTTGATGCAGCCCAAGGTGCAGTCGGCCTTCTGGGTTGTTGGCAGTTGGCCTTCATTGGCTGGTTCATCTCGAGATTTTTGTCCACCAGCAAGTCCTTCTCTGCAAGATTGCTCTCAATGAGTTCTCCCAAACTGTACTCAGAGTTGCCCTGACCCACCTCCATCACCGTGCATGTGGACTTGTTGAACCTCACGATGTTCTTGTGGGTCCACTTCTCTAGTTTGTTGAGGTCCCTTTGGATGGCATCCTGTCCTTCAGGTGTGTGACCTGCTCAGCTTCATGTAATCTGAAGACTTGCTAAGGGTGGACTCAATCCCACTGTCTTTGTCATTGATGAAGATATTTAAGAGCACTGGCCCCAACACAGAGTTCTGAGGGACACCACTGTTCACTGGCCTCCACCTGGACATAGAGCCATTGACCACAACTCCCTGACCGTGTCCATCCAGCCAGTTCCTTATCTACTAAACTGTCCACCCTTAGAATATATATCTCTCCAATTTAGAGATAAGGATGTTGTGTGGGACAGTGTTGAAGTCCTCACAGAAGTCTAGGTATTGACTGACATTGGTCAGTCACGTCTTCAGGTCATGTCTCCACCTATCCCCCTAATACAACGTAATTGCTTAACATAGAGGATTTAACTTCCTTTTTCAGCCCTTTTGAAGAGTAAAGAAAGCTAAGTATAAGGGCATCTAGCTCTTAGGAACTAAAGAGTGTCTGGTAACACCTATTTTAGGACTGAAGTATTAAGGAGGCATTTCTGGTATATGTGTACCTGGGAAAATTGCATTAACACATAAGAAAGATATTAAGTTCTTAGAGAGTGTCCAAAGGAGGGCAACAAAAATGGTGAAGGGCCTTGAGGGGAAGCTGTATGAGGAGTGACTGAGGTCACTTGGTCTGTTCAGCCTGGAGAAGAGGACACTGAGGGGAGACCTCATTGCAGTTACAACTTCCTCGTGAGGGGATGAGCAGGGGCAGGCACTGATCTGTAGTGACTAGTGGCAGGACCTGAGGTAATGGCCTAAAGTTGTGTCAGGCGAGGTTTAGGTTGGATATTACAAAAAGATTCTTCATTCAGAGGGCGGTTGGGTGCTTGAAGAGGCTCCCCAGGGCAGTGGTCACAGCACCAAGCCTGACAGAGTTCAAGAAGTATTTGGACAATACTCCTGGGTACATAATGTGACTCTTGGGGATGGTCCTGTACAGGGCTAAGAGTTGGAGTCGATGGTCCTTGTGGTTCCCTTCCAACTCAGCATATTCTGGGATTTTGGGATTCTGGGGTTTGGTGATTCAGTGATTCTGTGAACATATAGCTTAATAATTTGTTTCCTGTCTCTCAGATATAAGCATAACTGCTTGACCTTCCAGAAAGGCACAAGACATTTCAAAGCAACCTTAACAAAGTAAATTTGGAAAAGTTGTGCCGTAACAGTGTATTCTAATATAATGGTTCACTTTTGGTCTCTACAGGGAATCTGTGGCACCAGTTCAACATAGCATTTAAATGTATGCAAATGACAAGCATGATTCACTGCTCACAGGCATCTCTGGAAGCCTTTTCAGAGGACTTTTAGATCAGGGCAGTCTAACAGACCCTGCTGTTTTGTCGATTAAGCCTCGAAGATACCACTGAAAATATTCTCCTGAAGGAAATTTCAATAATCTTCAGTCTAATTAGAATTTTTTCCTTCAGTCTAATTAGAATTATTTAATTCCCTCTCATTTTTGTGGATTTTCTTCTTTGTTTATTATTAAATATTCACATTATTCATCAACCCGACCACAGAAAAGTTCTGTCAGCACAAAAGTTGGAGTTTTTTTCTCCCTAAATGTTGTTAAAGCTATTTATACTCTTGTTACCTATTTATAGGAGTCCATGTGTACTTTAGGGATAGCATTTGCCTTCTGAAGAATCCTTAATCTACGTGAGTTTAATGGGACCTCACAGGATTGCCTCAGCTATTGAGGCACCAAAACACTGCAGACTGTTTTGGTACTGGCATAATTCTCTTGCTAAGACAGATAAATGAAATCTAGTAAGAATTGCACCTGCTGCACTAGCAAACCATTGTGAACTCAAGATGTGTGTGAGTCAGAAAGGGAATATGTGTTCAAATTGGTAAACTGTGGCAAAGTTGCTCATCATGCTGTTATGATTAATTTGCTGGGAGAGCAAGAACTAGACAGTTTTTGCATCATGAAGAGGAAAACAATTAAGCACTTGCAGTATTGGACAGAAAATACCATGTGGTGGTCTGCATTAATGAGCTATTTTCCTCCAGATATGCATAGCTTTTCTCAATAGTTTACAATGAACACAATTTTCTGCTTTAAATATTCTTCAGACCTGTTTTGCATATGACAATCTATCATTCCCACACATTATTAAGTCATGAAAAATACTAATTAAAAAAATTTTATTTTTTAAAGCAGAGCACAGCTACATCAGCTGTAGATATTGGTTTGATTTCAAATCCAGAAACCACAATAAAGGCTGCTTTCCTTACATCAGATGTGATGATTAATATGTGGTAGACTTGGGCTCCAGATTTTTACAACTCTGTTAATTGATCATGAGCCAGAGCCTGGGGCTGTATAATTAAGTTAGCTGAGAAATTAATGCAGGAAATGGCTTCTAGATTTGATTGGTTTAAAATCTATGAATACACTTATTTAATACTTTTGAATTAAACTTGGTGCCAAAAAAATTATGTTAACTATGTCTGCAATTTCATAACTTCAGGGCAGTATTCTTTTTCTGCCTTTGAAATCAGTGGTGTCTGCACAAAATAGAGTCATCTTAGACAATCCAGTAAAAGGTCTCTCTGGTATTGGTTAGAGATGCTGGATTTTCTGTGTCTTTGGTCTGACGCATACAGACACAGGCATTAAACTAACTGGGATCTAGGGATGGAATACCCTTACTTACAGTTCAACAGTGGGTCTCTGTGCCTGTGCAAAAGCCCTCTGAGGCAAATCAAACCTCATGTGGGTGCCACATATACCTACCCACTATAGGACAACAGGAAGAGTGATTCTGTTCTTCTGTTCATCTGAATCTTATGTATTGTGCCTATAGTATGAGAAAGCAGGCATGCTCTTACTGCCTTTTTTTCTGAGATTGAATGACATCTCCAAACAAGATTAGAAATGCTATTAAAAAAAAAATCCTTGAAAAGTTGGTAAGAAATGCGTAAATGCTCTTTAGTTCTGAGTTCATGCAGTGACTTCCCATAACTCAGGAATAAATGCGGTCAGTAACTATACTGAAGTCATTATAATTAAAGTCAGTGCAGTCAATCAAGGTTAAACTGCAGATGAGCAATCAAGTTTAGGCTTAGTGAATAGGTGAAGATACCAAGTGTTCTGAGAAAAGTTTTGTTTTCCTTTAAATCTGTAATTAATGTGCACTAGTTTAAGTCGCATGCTATATCAATTATTCTGTCTTGGGTTGAATTTTTAATTTGATATGATGTAAAATGACTGTTACTTAGCAAGCTGTAGGTCTTCATAGGATTATTTTATGGCTGCTTTTCCCTGCAGAAGTGAGGGAAAGTGGGAAGTGGCATTATAAAGTCAAGGGAGAAGAAAAAACATGATGAACAAAATAAAGTGAAAAAAGAAATGACTCTCTCAGGACTTTGTTGCACTTTAATTGTATTTAGACTTGTCAAAGGAAAGAACCTTAATCAAGGGACCTTTAATAATTCTGTATGTGGGGTATTTTTAAATATTTTCTTTGGAAAAAGGCAAGGTAATATAAAAAGCCCAGTACCAAAAATGCATCAGACATCAGTAATAAATAAACCAAGACAGAACATAATTGGGGTGAAAGGTTATGGTTGTATAATTAAAGTTGTTATCCTAAGGTGATGTCCTAACATTACTAGCACTGCCAAGAGGCAAGCCTCTTTTCAAATTTTTAAAAACAAGCTACTGTGAATGGAGAAAAAGTCTTTCACCGCTTTGTTTACTTTATTTGGGAGCTACAGGAGTGTTAGACCAGAACTGAGTTGTCTTACCTTCCTCACAGTTTTTGTTAACTGTATGGTGGAGCAAAGTGAGACCTCAATATGTATTTACCTGCATATCATCCTAAAGCAGCAGCAGATGATCAAATTAGTAAAAGGAAATAGTGTTGCTCTGGGAATTTAACAGTTTTAATGTTAGCACTGAATAGGAACTACAAGCTTCCACATTCTAAAATTCCTATCTTGCATTTTAAGAGTGGAGCATGGTAAAAGAAACTTAATTAATATTTTAATCAGGATAGACTGTTCTGAAAAGAGGCCTTTTCTAATATTATTCTACAGCCTCATTTCTGACAGCATGAGTTATCAATTCAAATCTTAACAATTTTAGAGATTCAACCAACAAAATCAATATTTGTTTCAAGAAAGCATTCCTAATTTTGAACTCCTATATATGCATACTTAAAATAAATATGACTTCTTCTAGATGTACTTTTTCCTGTAGTCAACAGAATTAAAGAGAGAAACTTTAGGAAACAGAAAAATCTAGCCAACATTTCAGACATGACAGGTAAAGTTATAGAGATGAATAGTATTTAGGGAGGAGGTGAGAAGTTTCTAGAACAAAGCATTATTTTACTACCTTCTCATCTATTTTAGTCTCTTGCAAGTTCTTCTTTTGACTGATACACTCATGACTTCCTTTCTGGAAGGAAGCTGAGGTTTCCCTCTTTGCCATCACAAATGTTGGTAATAATGAGCTAAACAAGTATAAGGATAAGGGCTTGTTTTCTTCCATTGGTGTTGACTGAAAAAATTGTAACTGGGACAGTTTCTTTTTCTTCTCATGTGATGTGTTGTCATTTACCCCTTTATGAAAAGCACAACCAGTGTCATTATGTTTAAATAACATTTACCCTGTATTTTGCTCTGTTGCAAATTTTGTGAAATGTGCTATTTGTGGGAATCTGTGACAGCACCTTATCCAAAGGTATATGGTTTTAAGAAAATAAGCACCGCGAACACACTAGGACTTACGTACAAAGGATCCTATCTGTGGTTTTGATACAGCCATAACTTCTATCTGGCCTCGTATGCAAATTTCAGTGTTAGCTCCAAAAAATTCTATTTTCCATTATGCGGCTGTACCAGTAATGTCAACACTGGGGGCTTTGGGTCAGCTTTTATTGTGTCCCACACAATTGCACATTATGTTGTCTACAGGATCATTTTTAGACTGCCTTTCTTCACAGTGGGAGATAAAATTATATGTAAAATTCTGATGGGCAAATAAAGGTGAAATCTGAACTGTGACAGTGATATTTATTGAGTATCATCCAATTAAATTTTCCTGAACATGCCTCTTTTACCTGTCTGAAACTTGTTTCTGGGCAGAAATTGTCAGAAATAGATATATCTGTGAGGAATGCAGGCTAGATCTAACACCTCTACTGTGTCTGAGCTCACAGGCATCCAGTGCATACACAGAAAATATCATGTGCAAATCCAACACTCTACACAGCACTGGGTTAAGTATTTCTGTGTAAAAAGTCCTGAGCAGAATATTTCCAGGACTTCTTGACAGAGGTAGGGCAGCATCCTAATGTTATCTGAATTTTATAGGTTTTCTGTGTCTTTCTTAGGAGTATAGGTCTGTAGTAAGTTTTGCATCTTACTCACTGAGTTAAATATTCAAAAAATACGATGGAACATATATCCAAACAAATCTATAAATTTTCAAAGGTTACGAGGAAAAAATTCTGTGAAACTGAATTCTGAGGTCTCAGCATAGAGCAATAAAATGTAGGCGCTGAGGCTTTTCACCTTTTTCACCAAACTGCACCCTTGGTAGGACAGATAGATAGTTCTAAACCTCTGAGGTTACAGCTTATGACATTCCCAGACCTTTGGAGAAATTACTTTGGGTCCAGTGGGAGTTGCTGTAATATTGCTCAATGTCATGCAAGGAAATCTCTGCAGGCAGGTGAAAGGCAATGCAACAGCCAGTTTCCAGCTCCTCATTTGTACCTGACACAGTGCAGAATGCAGAAGGCCTGTTGTTTTTTGATAGTTCTGAAGGGGGATGCAGAAAGATGGCAGTGAAACTAAAGTTCCTCACCTATTAAAAGCAGAAGTGAAATTTTTCTAGGAAGAGTTATGTGTTCTCCTTCTCCTCCTTAGACATGTCTGAATTTTAAGCCAATCTCATTGGTGTGCACACTGCCAATCACGTTAGTGAGGATGACTATCATGAAGGAGGTATAGTGTTGTAGGTCTGGCAGATTAGGGGGAAACAAGGTAATGCCTGAATTGAGCAAAGGCAGTTAGTAAAGTTTTAACAATTATTTTGAGTAAGCATTTAATTGCAATGCTGAAAAAAAAAACCCTAAGACATTCCTGTAGGCAAGGTGAAAATTTGCCCTTCTTCTGTCTATCCTAATGCATTCATTATAACAACAACTCTGATGAGTTCTCTTCTACAACTTCTGTACTCTGGGGATTTAACAGAAGTATTAATAATATGGACACCAAAGACTCATCCTACTTCCTCCAGTCCTGGTCACTGTTCCTTTCAGGAGTATTAGTGACAGCACCACTTAAAAGCACAGAGCCTTGGTGATAAAGCTCCTGTTCAATTTGATGCATGAGAATTGTACTTTCTGCATTACTGCAGACAATGGAATCATTAACTCACTATCAATCATCAGCTCGTAGCACAGCTCACTCTCCAACAAGAAGCTATTGGGCATAAGTTATAAATAGCAGACATAAGTCAAGCCCCTTGACCAGTTGTAATTGCAAAAGAAGGACTGTAAGCTGTATTAGGGCTTCTGCCCAGGCTTTCCAGAGCACACCAGTGTGCACATCGAAATGCAGCCAGGGATGTTCTATTATTTTATTAGAAGGCTCTGTGGGATGGATCTAGAACTAGGTCCCTTCTTCTTTCCCAAGTAATCATTCTAGATGTTTTGAGTATCTCAAAAGTTTGAGGCAGCTTTTTCTGTTATAACAAAATAGATAAAGTTATTTTGACTTTTTTAAGTATTGGGAAACCTTGTTCTCTCTGTTGTTTCATTGCCTATGCAGGGACAGCATCACAGAGAGTGAGTGTGTGTGAGAAGGGAATAGTATACCAAGAACTAAGTTGACAGGGAAGCAAATAAGTTTACATTGTTGTGAATCCCAAGAGTATAAACCTAGATAAACCTTCACACACGTGGGTTTTAATTATTAAGGGGGGTTTATTTCTATATTTGCAGTTTAGTTCTACAAGAGCTGTTGAATAGGTGGATTCATATAATACTCTTCTCACTTTACCAATTCTCTTCCATGGGAAGCAAATGGAAGTTATTTTAATTGCCTTTCTTAGAGGGAATGAGGTCACAAACAAGCTGCAATCTCCTTTTATAGTTCTTTTTGTTACCTGGCATGAAGATCTAGTATAAGCTTTTAAAAGTAGGCATTTCTGGCATAAAAGTGGGGTGCTCAAGGTCTGTGATTCTTCAATGACTTCCACTGAGAGCTTTATCAAAATTAAATTACCCACTCTTCTATTCTGTCATGGAAATCCTGAGAGAAGATAGCAATGAAATAGCTCACTGTTTTCAGCTGAAATGTACTCCATCCCTTATGCAAAAGGATTTGCTGTAGAAAAAGAATGTAATTTACACCTTCCTGTGACAGCCGTTGTAACTTTGACCCGGAAAGTAGAAAAGAACCCAGGCATACTTACTGAAGGTTGCTATAAATAGATTTAAATACAGAGGCTTATCTTAAGCTTAACAATAAGTTGTCTTTACAGTGCTAACAAACTAGACCACACAGCTTTGTTTTGATTTTTACTTGAAGTACAGACCTGTGTGGTCTGGATGGATGATATCAATTGCATTTGAAAGCCTGATAAAATGGAACGCAGATGATTTATCTAGCTAATACCAACCTCTCAATAAAAGCCACAGTCATTAGTAAACCTTGGCATATATATATCATTCTTATGAATGCATTGTAAATGCCTTTTTTAAATGCATGCATTTTCCTTACTTTCAGGAGTTTTTTCACAGTGGTTGAGAGCAGTGGATTATGGTGATTTTTCTGCAATTTACTGTGAGATACTGCAACTGAAGTGTGCTTTCCAGATAGTGATGCATTAATCAGTCTTGCATACTCACACACACACACACACACACACACACACACACACACACACACACTCTTTTCCACATGCTGCTTCTGTCAATGGCTGAAAAACTTACTGGCTGAGAAAGTATTATATTAAAATAAATGAGAACTATTGTTTAAATCTCTGGTGCCTTGAAAAAAAGTGCCTTCAAAGGTCTAAAACCACCCCATAATTTCAGGCAATCATGCATTGCCTCTACTATTGTAGGTTACTGTAAGTGAATAATTTAACACTTGAGATGCTACAGTGTATGACTCCTTTAAAGTTGCTGTTCCCTAGATACTATATTTTACAAACATTATATTTTATATGAAGAATAAGCAATACAAGAAAATCCTTATCACTGAGCATGGTTTCCTTGTGCAGCAGAAAACCATTTGAAACTGGTTGGAAAGGAAAGCTGAAGCATGAGTGTAGTGAGGGAATCCACAGGGACATTAACATGCCCATATTTAGTGGGAAACATTCTCTTAAAGTCTCCCAGTTGGCTACATGTATATGGACATATTCATAGGTATTTCTGAATAATAGACAGTAAAAAGTTTTCCCGCATTTTCTAAAGGAATATAAAGTTCTGATGAAGTAAAAAATTACTATAGAGAAAAAAATATTTTTGTATTTCTCTATTGTGTTTATTTCTCCTAATTTCTGCCATTTTGTGACAAATTATGCCTTCTAAATATGTAATTTTGGTGTTAAAACGTGGAATTATTCTATTTGACACTTCTGAACTTTCATTCCACACCGGTGATTGCTTTATTTTGGCTCAAATAGGAGTGGGAAGGACAAGGGAAAGAAGTTGTTACAATTTTGTAGGATTTAGAAATTTAATTTTGTCCGGAGGTATGTTGGACAATCATTTTCGGAGGCAAAAAGAGTGAATTTCAGGAATGAAACTTGGAAAAAGCTTGTGTCATTTATTGTAGAGGGAATTTATTGTGTATGGGAATAATTTGCCACTGACATTGCTTAGCATTTCTGAGGCATCAGGCTGAAATTCCAGGTGTGTGAAGAACAGTAATATAATAGTTTCAGAAATTAAATTTTAGAAGAAAAGATGTTACAATTCATCCTTGCATTTAGTCTTGGGAATATGAGCCTTAGTGTAGGACAGAAGACAAGTGTTTAAAAAAAATGCCGCATGAAGATGTACAATCTCATTATTGCTATATATGAACATTTAGTACATGTATCACTTGAATTTGCTAAAACCAGGTCACAGGGTAGTGAATTCACTAATGCTGTATGTTGATTCTGTCATGACAAACTGAGAATTACTGCAGAACCATAACTCAAGCTTTCTTTGCTGAGATGATGTGATTCAAGGAATTGGCAGGAATCTAAGTAGTTCCCATTCCTCAACGGAGTGTGTTTCACAAGTCTCTGTAGAGGATAGCCACATCTTGCTATTTTAGAAAGCCAGCAAGCATTATTTTGCTTATATTGCAATTAGATTGTTGATATTTCCAGCAGAGCAAGGGTCAAAATTTGTGCAGTGTTTTGTGTGGTCAGAATAGGAAGATGACTGGTCAGAATAGGAAGATGACTAAACACTTTTACACTTTTCAATTTCTGGACTGTCCCAGAGACCACTGCAACTTTTCTAACTGACGACATCCTCTCACTCTGCTTACAGCAGTTTCCTCTCCTCACCTGATTTCCTATTCTGAAATTAAACTGCTTCTTTTAGGGCGTCTCCATTGCCAAAGAGAACTATTGGGAATGGAACGACTGTTCTCCTCATCTCTGGTCTACTACTCTGTAGTACAGATCAGAGTTTCTCCAGCTAACTGTATAATTTTCATCCTGAGATTTATGCCCAGGCTGAGCTCAAGACCAGACAAGCTGTGTCTGTGGTTTGTAAAACCACAAGGAGTTGGAGAAGGTCCATTAGAAAACAAAGGACTCCTTATATTATCTGAGCATGCCTAGTATCTGCACAGGCAATCACAACAGCTAGCACCAGTTTTTCACATTCAGACTTCAGGGTCTCCAAGGGAAACCATATGAGATGCAGGCTGTCAGAGTTTAAGAATGGTATTCCCCAATTTAATGCTCCCACTAAAAAAGAAAAACTAGGAGCCACTCCCCTCTCCCTACCCCCTCCTTTGAAAACAAAAAAAAGCAGAGCTTGCCGGTTTGGGTAAGAACAGCTTCTAGAAACAGCAATGACATAAGAAAATGAACAGTAGCAGCAACAGTACTAACAACAGTGTACAAAGGAGAGGGTGATTTACATGCGAAAATGCTCACCAAGCCCGGGATAATGAAAAACAATGGCTGACAGAGCTTCTGCCTGCCACTCTTTTCCCTGAGTGCAAATCATGCCCACCTTCTCCGAAGTGAGATCCCCTACTTCCACCCACACAGCTCCAGGTTCTCCACCTCGTGGCTACTGCGAAAAAATTAACTCTGTCCAGGACAAGGCGCACTGTGTATTTTGTGCCCATGACTGCTTTCTAAAACTGATGGAGACACCTCTCTTCTGCTTGTGGATGCATTACGGCAATGCCTTTTAACCACATCACCACAAACCAATGGTTTTACAAGGACAATGGTAGTTGTACAAATAGCAAATTATGTAAGAGGGTATGAAATATAAGTCCTCTCCTAAGTAAAATACTTACCTAACTCTCAGGAGAGGTTTTTTTCCCAATTGAATTCCCATAATATTTTAAGCAAGGGGGAGTTGATACCTTTATTTCAAGTATTCAACAGTATCATGTTTAATTCTGGAGATGCACTGTTTTTTTATAATGTAGTTCTTACAACTCTTACTGTAGGCTGTCTATACAAGGCTCTGCAAAACCAAATAGAAATACATAGACTTTGGTTTCAAGTGATATAACATGTTATATTTCCTCCTTTTATCTTCAGCAAACTATCCAACACAAGGAGAGTGAAGTCAAGGGTATGTAAAAAAAAAGCACCCAGCAACAATAAAAATGGTAGCCAACATATAGTTTTCTTCTAAGTACTCTTCTTGTGTGATTAGTATACGAGTGTACCTCAAGTGCCAAAACTTCCTGGCTACCACAGACTCAATCTCTTACATGAACATGGGTTATTCCTTTAGCCTGAGTGGTAGATTTTACTAGATTGTTAGTAGTGATCAGTGCAGTGATCAACAAGATTCAGTCAGCAGAGGTGTTGAGGTAGCATTCT
Source organism: Pipra filicauda (assembly GCF_003945595.2). Taxonomy (NCBI): domain Eukaryota; kingdom Metazoa; phylum Chordata; class Aves; order Passeriformes; family Pipridae; genus Pipra; species Pipra filicauda. The sequence continues at coordinate 1,745,377 of NW_024104363.1, read as the reverse complement.
TTCCTTCCAGATAGTAGGAGGTATTAAACATCTTAAACTGTCTTCTATACTGTTTTAACATTGGAATAGGAATGAATATCGCCCACCACTATTAGCCTAGATGGGAAGTCTACAGGGAGACAGAAAGAGTTTTAAGACAAAAATGTTTGCATTTATTAATAAGGTTAAGACCTGTTTTTGCAAGAGGGAAAGTTAAAAGAAACTGCTTTCTGTGCCAGCATCTCACAAACTCTGCTGCATGAGAAGCAGCTACACTGAAGTGACTTTGATACAACATAAGCTTGTTCTTTGTCAAGAGTATCCCATTATGTAGGCTCTGATGATTTTTAAAATTTGGAGTTTTCATACACTTAACACAGAGCGAGAACAAAAGGAGCCCAATCACTGATTTTACTCGGTTATTAGGGAGACTTTGAGACAGCTCATTAATGCAAAGTGGACACAAAAAGATTGCTTTTAAAGAAAGGCTTAAAATGATATTTGAATTTTATTAGTACACCTGAATCCTTCTTTAGGCTGTCATGAAACATCTGTACAATGCAGTTTTTAGGTTTCAAAACTGTAACTAAAGTAAAAACTGCATTTTTTATACATTACTTTAACATTTTTTATTTTGGAAAAAGAATATTTTATACTTAAACTATGAAAGAACAAACAAAAATCTTATGATTTAGTTGAGTCTAAGGGACATGTAGATGATTTGGCTGTGACTGTATAAAAATATAACAATACGTAGTAATATATAATAAAAATTTCTACAAGAAGATGAAATTACTATTGCATATACATTTGTATATCTTATTATATATAAATGGAAAGGAAAAACCAGACATTTTAAATTTTCAAGTCTTCATTAAAATAATGAAATGCATTATATTGTATGATTCGAGTTCAAATACAAATAAAATTATTTCTTTTTATTATAGAGAAATTTGCTTATAACACAACAGACAGTGTGTGTGAGCATTTGAAATAGATGCATTGCAGACAAATATATCATATATGTGCATATATATGCATATATATAAATATGAAACAACTTCTGAATAGTAATAATATGCCACTTCTAGCATTCTTAAAATGAAAAAAATATTTTTTGTGTAGAAAACACTTGTTACTGAAAAGCACACAATTCAAAATACTTCTTTCATAGATGCTGCTGAGAGACTGTAATCTTCTCCTTGATCCTTGGGCACCCTAATACCTAATAAAATCTAAATAGAAATACGCTACTGCCTAGTAAAGTACAAATTCAAAGAAATAAAAAAGGAAACAAGTTCCATCTACTTTAGAAGTATCAAACATGCTATCAACTGATCTAAAACTTAGGGAAGTCATTGACAGTTAATTGTAATTTAATTAACTTTGATGAGTTGTTAACTGAACACCTCATTTACACTTGATTGGTGGACTCCTTTGTTTTTCAACTTAGATTCATATATATTAACATCTCCTGAGTCCTCCAGTAAATTTTCTCTTCTACTAAAACAACTATAATTGGTCTAGTTTCCAGGGAAGTCATGGAAAAGTAAAATTAGAATTTAAGATTTCTTTGGGAATTCTATGGACATATTTGCGAGGCCATGAATGTGTCACTAAATAAATAAACATGAAATAAATCAAAGTATTATTAAATTTTATAGAAAAGAGTGGGATGCTGAATAGCAATAGAACAAAATGAAAAGCAAAGCAGAATAACATCAGTCTATTAAAGCTAATATCCTTTCAAAACCAGATTGTTATTTTCAGAGCTGAGTAGAAAGATTTTCCTGATGAGATGGAAATAAAACTGACTATGAACATATGTTTATTTCAGTGACATTTTCTTTTGGGAAAAAGAAATAAAATGAGAAATGTTAATTTTGTTTTGTTTTGTTTATTTGTGGTTTATTTATTTTTTTAAAATGTGTATCCAAAACCACTTTGGGGTGTATATTCTGTGTAGAAAGCTATATCCGATGATTCATATTGCATCAGAATGAAAGGAAAGTTGGAAATAACTGAATGTCCCATGAAATGGAATTCTACTTGTAGCCTAAATCTATCAATTTCCATGTAAGCTAGAACTTTATCTTCAGGCAAACTCTAACATAGGAAGCACTCTCAGACACCCTAACTTCTCTCTGGACATTTTAAAATAGAAAAAAGTGTTTTGCTTGATAGTATATTGGGGTTTAGATATCAAGTGGTAAAGCATTTAGCAGGTGGCCTCTCTGAATGGCTTTCCTGGCTGTGTCTGTTGCAGAGTAAGTGAGCCTTGTTCCTGCTACCTTTACACTGGAAAGCCACATTATCCTTTTCCTGTGGTGCAATAACTTTTTATATACATAGCAGTGGATACTATGGAAACCCTAGAGGTTATTGCTTGAACTATAATTACTGTCTGGTCATTAGTAATTATTTCATGAGGTATTGAAGAGCATGTTTTTTGAGCACAATAAATAAAAATAAAACAAAAACCAACCAACACCGCCCAGCAACTGCAACAGACCAGATCTTTAATTTTGGGATATTTAATTGTCACCATATTGACCCCAAAGGCCTGCATCATCAAGCACACTTCCCATTTAATTAATATAGCAGCATATATGAAATGGCTAGCAATTTTTCCAAGATTCTGATTCCTAACTTTGATTGCCCAGACTTGTTGCTGTTATCAAAATGTTTCCATTACTGAAAGCTTACTAAGACCTTTTTTTACATTAATATTATGACAATTTACACTCTATATATGAAAGAAAATGTTTTTCTGCATTGGCCTCCATGCATGTGATCTATTTGAAACATATGTTTTTAAATAATTAGTGAATGTTAAAATTCATTATATTAAATTATTTCTTTAAATCAGTATTACTAATAAGGAGATGATCTTGGCAAAACAATAAAGAAAGAAGACATTTTAACTTCTATGAATTTGGGTGGGTTTTTTTTAGTCCAATCTCTTTGTGAAGTTACAAGTGGTGAGTTCACTCAACTTCTTGTGCAAAAGTCATTGCAATCAACAAGTATCTTTCCCCTGACTTAGATGCACTTTGAATCTGTCCTATTCGATACCCTTGTGATGCAGCCAAATCATTTATATGAAAGCCAAATGAAGCCATGAGATACAAAATGCTGGCTTTGTAGTATCTTTACATGCTTCATGTGTGGGATACTGCAATACAATATGAGATGATATGCTGTAGTGGCCAGATGCCAGGTACCCACCAAAGCCACTCTCTCACTCTCCTTCTGCAACTGGACAAAGGAGAGAAAAAAAACAGTTAAGGATTCATGAGTAGAGATAAGAGCTGGAAGAGGTCAGTGACTGATTACCTTCATGGGCAAAACAGGCTCAAAGTGAGGATATTACTTAAATTTGTTACTAACAGGAGTTATCCTATTTAACAGGATAACAACTAAAGAGTGAGAAATAAAACAGTCTTAAGAAACACCTTTCCCCCACTCCTTCTTCTTTCCATGTTCTCCCTCCTGCCCCCCAGCAGGGTAGGGGGACAGTGAATAAGGGTTATGGTCAGTTGTTGTTTCTACCACTGCTCAGAGAAAGGAGTCCTTCCCCTGCTCCCATGGGGTCCCTCCAATGGGAGACAGTCCTTGATGGACCTCTCCAGCGTGAGTCCATCCCTTGGGCAACAGTTCTTCCCAAACTGCTGTCCTGTGGGGTGTAGTCCTTCACCAATGAGCTGTTCCACTCTGGGTCCCCCACAGGGGCCACAAGTCTTACCTGGGAAAAACCTGCTCTATCATGGACTTCCCTCTCCATGGGCTGCAGGTCTCCAGCAGGACCCTGCTCCATCTTGGGCCTCCCATGGGTTCACAGCCTCCTTCAGGCATCCACCTGCTCCAGCAAGGGCTCCTCCATGGGCTGCAGGTGGGTCTCTGCACCCTGATGGTCCTCCATAGGCTGCAGGGGCCACAGCTCCGGCACCTGGAGCATCTCCTGCCCCTCCTTCTGCACTGACCTTGGTGTCTACCTTGTTGTTCCCATGTTCTCACTCTGCTCTTCCCTGGCTGGAATTCTTTCTGCGCCACAACCTTCTGTTCTTGAATATGTTGTCCCAGAGGAGTTACTATTGCTCCTGATGGGCTTGGCCTTGGTCAGCAGCAGGAAGTCCGTCCTGGAGCCAGCTGGCATTGGCTCCACGGGACAGGGGAAGCTTCTAGCAGCTTCTAACAGAAGCCACCCCTGTAGCACTCCTCCTCCTGCTACCAAAATCCAGCCACAGAAACCCATTACATATGCAAATATTCCTCTTCAGAAAACCTTGAAGTGGATTATGCCAGCAATATGATATGTTTGTACCATACATATTGCATTTGTATGGTCTTTTTGGGGCAAGATTCTGGGGAGCGTTTTGCAGGGATGGCTTCTGTGAAATGAAACCAGCTTCCACCATATGGGACAGAGTCAGAATCAGTGCCAGCTGGCTCCACTGGTGGGTACTTGCCACTGGGTGCCAAAGCTGAGCCAGGTAGAAACAGGGAGCACCTCTTGGATAATACGTTTAAAGTAAGGTCAAATCCACTGCACAACAGTAACTGGAAGAGGAGACAGAATATGTGAGAGAAATAGCTCTGCATTCATCAAGGACAGTAAAGGAGGATGGGGATGAGCTGCTCCAGGCCCAGGAGCAGAGGTTCCCCTATAGCCCATGTTGCCACCCATGTGAGACAGGCTGTTCCCTGCAGCCCATGGAGGTCCATGGCGGAGCAGAGTTCCACCTGCAGCCCATGGAGGACTCCACATCAGAGCAAGTAGATTCCTGAAGGAGGCTGTGACCCTCTGGGAAGCCCATGCTGCAGCAGGCAGGATCTTTGTCCCTTTGGAGAGAGGAGACCACTCTGGAGTAGGTTTGCTGGCAGGACTTGTGACTCCATGGGGGACTAATGCTGGAGCTGTCTGTTCCTGAAGGACTGCACCCTGTGGAAGGGACACACACTGGAGCAGTTCACAAAGAACTGCAGCTCGTGGGAAGGACTCATATTGGAGAAGTTCATGGAGGATTCACACTGGAGCAAAGGAAGAATGTGAGGAGCCCTTTCCCTGAGGAGGAAGAAGCAGGAGAGACAAAAGTGTGAAGAACTGACCAAGACCCCAATTTCCTGTCCCCCTGTGCCACTTGGGGCAAGGAGGTAGAAGAGTTGTCAGTGAATTTGAGCCCAGGAAGAAGGGAAGAGTGGAGAGATGGTATTTTATAGGTGTATTATTTCTTACTATCCTACTCTGTTATTCACTGGTAATGATTAATTTCATGATTAATTCAGTGAAGTCTGATGGTAATTGGTAAGTAATCTCCCTGTCCTTATTTTGACCCATGAACTTTTTGTCATTTTTTCTCCCCTCTGTCTTGTTGGTGGAGGGGAAAGTGATAGAGAGACTTGGTGGGCATCTGACAGCCAGATAACTCACCACAGTAGTATAACAATATTATATAACCTTTACATTGTCAGAATGTTGTTACTGTTCATCACTGTGTGAACAAGTGAGATGTAAAATCAGTTAGATACACTATGTACTGTTATTTACACTATATCGTGTTATATATGTTTTTTCTTTCATTTTTTTAATAGGCTCATCTGACTAACGTAAGAGATTCAGAGGTTCCAGTCTGCACTTGTGAAAATACTCTTTGAAGTTAAAATTTTATACTGAAAGCCAGCATGACTGCATGGATGGTAGGCACTGTAATTATGTGGTTTTCCTTCTGAGGAGAATCTCCTGAGCATTGGGGACTGCATGTGCCACTTAATGGAAGAGGAAATTCAGGAATGATCAATGGCTGAATAATCTTGTCCTTTGAGTAGAAGAGGGAACCGGAAAAAACTGTTGGAGAAAAACTGAGCCAGCACGGACATGTGATCAAAGACAGCCAGCCTGTGGTCATGACTGGGATGACTGAGTGAACAAAAATCATAAAATAGTAGAAATGGGATTTTTGTTCATTTGGAGGTTTTGTTTTGTTTTCTGGTTTTTATTTATTTT